>NW_027507789.1:639695-812195 GCF_037356315.1 Lithobates pipiens
GGAACTAAAGGGCCAAACCCAACCCCTGAAAAACAACCCCCCACCATAATCCCCCTCCCCCCACTCCATAATCACCCCTCCTGCTACACCATAATCACCCCTCCCCCCACACCATAATCACCCCTCCCCTCCACCATAATCACCCCACCCCTACACCATAATCACCCCTCCCCCCACACCATAATCACCCCTCCCCCTCCACCATAATCACCCCACCCCTACACCATAATCACCCCTCCCCCCACATCATAATCCCCCCTCCCCTCCACCATGATCACCCCACCCCCTACACCATAATCCCCCCTCCCCCTCCACCATAATCACCCCTCCACCAAATGGTCTGGATCAGTGCCCAAAGCTTTATGTGTTTCAAAATGGGGGAAAAAAAGCCTGAACCCCCCAATCTCATCTCTGGAACGGACCAGGAAGGAGTAGTTGTGTTCTCTTCTCCTCACCTGACCTGAGAAGTTCCTTGTAGGAGGACAATCTGCTTTCTTGGTCAGGAGTGAGGAAGCGGCTTGTCTGGCGGGAGGGGAGATGGAGCGCTATCTGCTAGACATCAATCCTTACAGAATGGGCGGTCGGACGCTCGGCGCTGAATTGAACCTTTTCACCGAACGGCAGGAAATCTTCTGAGTCAGACTCACTAATCATAATATTCCAACTCCTGTTTTTCGAATCAGAGGATTCGGTGAGGTCAGAGAAGAAACCGGAGAGCCTGAAATTGTGGTGCAGAACGTCTGCGGATCTCATGAGGTCGTACCTGCGCTTCGTTTTGTATCAGTTTACAAAGGCGACTTTAACCCTCTTCGATCGCCTCCGTCTCTACGCTGAATTTTACAATGAAATCGAGTTTTCATGCAATTATGTTGTTTGATCTGTTTCTTTACTATTAAGAATTTTTGGTCTCAAATAAAAAAAAAATATATAAAAAATTGTCAACAACAACATGTTGGGGGAAAAAACAAAACACTCAAAACATTTTGAAAAAAAAATGATTAGGTTTTACCTGTGTGAGAATTGTGAGATCGATGCCGGATGAGAAGACCTGGCTCACTGGTGTTTGGTTGAGTTGAGGTTTAGACTCTGTAGGTCTCTCATGTATATTTGGAGAGGGATTCACATACTTTTGGCTGCATAGATCGGTGTTATGGGGAGCTGTACACAAAACATTTGGCCTTCATTTCTACTGGATAATTGTTTATGGAATCAGAAAACCCTAAACTATATTCATATATAATTTTCACCGTATTCCACACATCGCTGTCCGTATATAAAACATTTTGTTCCCAGACAGCACAGAAGAGGAATGTGTTTAATTTATAGACCTCCCCACCCCCTGCTGGGACCGGCCGGTACTTTACTGACGTTTTGCAATCATTTCTCTGTAGGGTGAGGATTATTTGAAGCACAAGGTCCGGAGCAGAGCGGAAAAGTCTGATCTGACAAACATGCATCTTCTACAAGGTGAGCTGCTCAGCCATAGAAGATATCCTTCATAAGAGCTTAAAGGAAATGTGTTTTGTTTTTATATGTTGCATATTATTATACCTTCATAATGTTGTGGTCATTTGCAGTCCACATGGATTGCAGAGTAAGTTTAAAAGCATAGATGGTTTTGTATACTTTAGTTTTGGATGGAGTAAGAAAGGGTTAAAACTCCTCTGGTATATTATCCTTTTTGCTGTCTGTCCCCAAAAATGTACCTTCCTTTACCTACATCCATCTGAACTTCCTGTCTTGGACAAATAACAGGAAATAAGTTGAAACTTCTCTAAAATGATGGTTGGGACACAACCTATCCAATCACTAGAGACCAGTGACATCACCGAGACCCTTCATATTCATGAGAACACAGCCTATCCAATCACTAGAGACCAGTGACATCACCGAGACCCTTCATATTCATGAGAACACAGCCTATCCATCACTACAGACCAGTGACATCACCGAGACCCTTCATATTCATGAGAACACAGCCTATCCAATCACTAGAGACCAGTGACATCACCGAGACCCTTCATATTCATGAGAACACAGCCTATCCAATCACTAGAGACCAGTGACACCACCGAGACCCTTCATATTCATGAGAACACAGCCTATCCAATCACTAGAGACCAGTGACATCACCGAGACCCTTCATATTCATGAGAACACAGCCTATCCAATCACTAGAGACCAGTGACACCACCGAGACCCTTCATATTCATGAGAACACAGCCTATCCAATCACTAGAGACCAGTGACATCACCGAGACCCTTCATATTCATGAGAACACAGCCTATTCAATCACTAGAGACCAGTGACATCACAAGACCCTTCATATTCATGAGAACACAGCCTATCCAATCACTAGAGACCAGTGACATCACCGAGACCCTTCATATTCATGAGAACACAGCCTATCCAATCACTAGAGACCAGTGACATCACCGAGACCCTTCATATTCATGAGAACACAGCCTATCCAATCACTAGAGACCAGTGACACCACCGAGACCCTTCATATTCATGAGAACACAGCCTATCCAATCACTAGAGACCAGTGACATCACCGAGACCCTTCATATTCATGAGAACACAGCCTATCCAATCACTAGAGACCAGTGACATCACAAGACCCTTCATATTCATGAGAACACAGCCTATCCAATCACTAGAGACCAGTGACATCACCGAGACCCTTCATATTCATGAGAACACAGCCTATCCAATCACTAGAGACCAGTGACATCACCGAGACCCTTCATATTCATGAGAACACAGCCTATCCAATCACTAGAGACCAGTGACATCACCGAGACCCTTCATATTCATGAGAACACAGCCTATCCAATCACTAGAGACCAGTGACATCACCGAGACCCTTCATATTCATGAGAACACAGCCTATCCAATCACTAGAGACCAGTGACATCACCGAGACCCTTCATATTCATGAGAACACAGCCTATCCAATCACTAGAGACCAGTGACACCACCGAGACCCTTCATATTCATGAGAACACAGCCTATCCAATCACTAGAGACCAGTGACATCACCGAGACCCTTCATATTCATGAGAACACAGCCTATCCAATCACTAGAGACCAGTGACATCACAAGACCCTTCATATTCATGAGAACACAGCCTATCCAATCACTAGAGACCAGTGACATCACCGAGACCCTTCATATTCATGAGAACACAGCCTATCCAATCACTAGAGACCAGTGACATCACAAGACCCTTCATATTCATGAGAACACAGCCTATCCAATCACTAGAGACCAGTGACATCACCGAGACCCTTCATATTCATGAGAACACAGCCTATCCAATCACTAGAGACCAGTGACATCACCGAGACCCTTCATATTCATGAGAACACAGCCTATCCAATCACTAGAGACCAGTGACATCACCGAGACCCTTCATATTCATGAGAACACAGCCTATCCAATCACTAGAGACCAGTGACATCACCGAGACCCTTCATATTCATGAGAACACAGCCTATCCAATCACTAGAGACCAGTGACATCACCGAGACCCTTCATATTCATGAGAACACAGCCTATCCAATCACTAGAGACCAGTGACATCACCGAGACCCTTCATATTCATGAGAACACAGCCTATCCAATCACTAGAGACCAGTGACATCACCGAGACCCTTCATATTCATGAGAACACAGCCTATCCAATCACTAGAGACCAGTGACATCACCGAGACCCTTCATATTCATGAGAACACAGCCTATCCAATCACTATAGACCAGTGACATCACAGAGACCCTTCATATTCATGAGAACACAGCCTATCCAATCACTAGAGACCAGTGACATCACCGAGACCCTTCATATTCATGAGAACACAGCCTATCCAATCACTAGAGACCAGTGACATCACCGAGACCCTTCATATTCATGAGAACAGCCTATCCAATCACTAGAGACCAGTGACATCACTGAGACCCTTCATATCCATGAGAACAGCCTATCCAATCACTAGAGACCAGTGACATCACAAGACCCTTCCTATTCATGAGAACACAGCCTATCCAATCACTAGAGACCAGTGACATCACCGAGACCCTTCATATTCATGAGAACACAGCCTATCCAATCACTAGAGACCAGTGACATCACCGAGACCCTTCATATTCATGAGAACACAGCCTATCCAATCACTAGAGACCAGTGACATCACTGAGACCCTTCATATTCATGAGAACACAGCCTATCCATCACTACAGACCAGTGACATCACCGAGACCCTTCATATTCATGAGAACACAGCCTATCCAATCACTAGAGACCAGTGACATCACCGAGACCCTTCATATTCATGAGAACACAGCCTATCCAATCACTAGAGACCAGTGACATCACCGAGACCCTTCATATTCATGAGAACACAGCCTATCCAATCACTAGAGACCAGTGACATCACCGAGACCCTTCATATTCATGAGAACACAGCCTATCCAATCACTAGAGACCAGTGACATCACCGAGACCCTTCATATTCATGAGAACACAGCCTATCCAATCACTATAGACCAGTGACATCACAGAGACCCTTCATATTCATGAGAACACAGCCTATCCAATCACTAGAGACCAGTGACATCACCGAGACCCTTCATATTCATGAGAACACAGCCTATCCAATCACTAGAGACCAGTGACATCACCGAGACCCTTCATATTCATGAGAACAGCCTATCCAATCACTAGAGACCAGTGACATCACTGAGACCCTTCATATCCATGAGAACAGCCTATCCAATCACTAGAGACCAGTGACATCACAAGACCCTTCCTATTCATGAGAACACAGCCTATCCAATCACTAGAGACCAGTGACATCACCGAGACCCTTCATATTCATGAGAACACAGCCTATCCAATCACTAGAGACCAGTGACATCACCGAGACCCTTCATATTCATGAGAACACAGCCTATCCAATCACTAGAGACCAGTGACATCACCGAGACCCTTCATATTCATGAGAACACAGCCTATCCAATCACTAGAGACCAGTGACATCACCGAGACCCTTCATATTCATGAGAACACAGCCTATCCATCACTACAGACCAGTGACATCACCGAGACCCTTCATATTCATGAGAACACAGCCTATCCAATCACTAGAGACCAGTGACATCACCGAGACCCTTCATATTCATGAGAACACAGCCTATCCAATCACTAGAGACCAGTGACATCACCGAGACCCTTCATATTCATGAGAACACAGCCTATCCAATCACTAGAGACCAGTGACATCACCGAGACCCTTCATATTCATGAGAACACAGCCTATCCAATCACTAGAGACCAGTGACATCACCGAGACCCTTCATATTCATGAGAACACAGCCTATCCAATCACTAGAGACCAGTGACATCACCGAGACCCTTCATATTCATGAGAACACAGCCTATCCAATCACTAGAGACCAGTGACATCACCGAGACCCTTCATATTCATGAGAACACAGCCTATCCAATCACTAGAGACCAGTGACATCACCGAGACCCTTCATATTCATGAGAACACAGCCTATCCAATCACTAGAGACCAGTGACATCACCGAGACCCTTCATATTCATGAGAACACAGCCTATCCAATCACTATAGACCAGTGACATCACAGAGACCCTTCATATTCATGAGAACACAGCCTATCCAATCACTAGAGACCAGTGACATCACCGAGACCCTTCATATTCATGAGAACACAGCCTATCCAATCACTAGAGACCAGTGACATCACCGAGACCCTTCATATTCATGAGAACAGCCTATCCAATCACTAGAGACCAGTGACATCACTGAGACCTTCATATTCATGAGAACACAGCCTATCCAATCACTAGAGACCAGTGACATCACCGAGACCCTTCATATTCATGAGAACACAGCCTATCCAATCACTAGAGACCAGTGACATCACCGAGACCCTTCATATTCATGAGAACAGCCTATCCAATCACTAGAGACCAGTGACATCACTGAGACCTTCATATCCATGAGAACAGCCTATCCAATCACTAGAGACCAGTGACATCACAAGACCCTTCCTATTCATGAGAACACAGCCTATCCAATCACTAGAGACCAGTGACATCACCGAGACCCTTCATATTCATGAGAACACAGCCTATCCAATCACTAGAGACCAGTGACATCACCGAGACCCTTCATATTCATGAGAACACAGCCTATCCAATCACTAGAGACCAGTGACATCACAGAGACCCTTCATATTCATGAGAACACAGCCTATCCAATCACTAGAGACCAGTGACATCACCGAGACCCTTCATATTCATGAGAACACAGCCTATCCAATCACTAGAGACCAGTGACATCACGAGACCCTTCATATTCATGAGAACACAGCCTATCCAATCACTAGAGACCAGTGACATCACCGAGACCCTTCATATTCATGAGAACACAGCCTATCCAATCACTAGAGACCAGTGACATCACCGAGACCCTTCATATTCATGAGAACACAGCCTATCCAATCACTAGAGACCAGTGACATCACCGAGACCCTTCATATTCATGAGAACACAGCCTATCCATCACTACAGACCAGTGACATCACCGAGACCCTTCATATTCATGAGAACACAGCCTATCCAATCACTAGAGACCAGTGACATCACCGAGACCCTTCATATTCATGAGAACACAGCCTATCCAATCACTAGAGACCAGTGACATCACCGAGACCCTTCATATTCATGAGAACACAGCCTATCCAATCACTAGAGACCAGTGACATCACCGAGACCCTTCATATTCATGAGAACACAGCCTATCCAATCACTAGAGACCAGTGACATCACCGAGACCCTTCATATTCATGAGAACACAGCCTATCCAATCACTATAGACCAGTGACATCACAGAGACCCTTCATATTCATGAGAACACAGCCTATCCAATCACTAGAGACCAGTGACATCACCGAGACCCTTCATATTCATGAGAACACAGCCTATCCAATCACTAGAGACCAGTGACATCACCGAGACCCTTCATATTCATGAGAACAGCCTATCCAATCACTAGAGACCAGTGACATCACTGAGACCCTTCATATCCATGAGAACAGCCTATCCAATCACTAGAGACCAGTGACATCACAAGACCCTTCCTATTCATGAGAACACAGCCTATCCAATCACTAGAGACCAGTGACATCACCGAGACCCTTCATATTCATGAGAACACAGCCTATCCAATCACTAGAAACCAGTGACATCACCGAGACCCTTCATATTCATGAGAACACAGCCTATCCAATCACTAGAGACCAGTGACATCACCGAGACCATTCATATTCATGAGAACACAGCCTATCCAATCACTAGAGACCAGTGACATCACGAGACCCTTCATATTCATGAGAACACAGCCTATCCAATCACTAGAGACCAGTGACATCACCGAGACCCTTCATATTCATGAGAACACAGCCTATCCAATCACTAGAGACCAGTGACATCACCGAGACCCTTCATATTCATGAGAACACAGCCTATCCAATCACTAGAGACCAGTGACATCACCGAGACCCTTCATATTCATGAGAACACAGCCTATCCAATCACTATAGACCAGTGACATCACAGAGACCCTTCATATTCATGAGAACACAGCCTATCCAATCACTAGAGACCAGTGACATCACCGAGACCCTTCATATTCATGAGAACACAGCCTATCCAATCACTAGAGACCAGTGACATCACCGAGACCCTTCATATTCATGAGAACACAGCCTATCCAATCACTAGAGACCAGTGACATCACCGAGACCCTTCATATTCATGAGAACACAGGCTATCCAATCACTAGAGACCAGTGACATCACCGAGACCCTTCATATTCATGAGAACACAGCCTATCCAATCACTAGAGACCAGTGACATCACAGAGACCCTTCATATTCATGAGAACACAGCCTATCCAATCACTAGAGACCAGTGACATCACAGAGACCCTTCATATTCATGAGAACACAGCCTATCCAATCACTAGAGACCAGTGACATCACCAAGACCTTTACTGTATGGGTGAATTATAATCTACTTTTCTAAGAGACCAGATTTGATTAAAATGGAATTTGTAGCACTGAATATATGAGAAAGTCTCAGTTTTTTCTTCCACTTAAAAACAAATACAAAAAAACATTTCTTATGCTACAATGTTCATTTTTCGTAAACTCTTCCTCTGAGAATAACAAGCGTTTCCTGCATGTAGATTCATCTAGTGAGGGATCGGCACAAACTGCCCAAATTAAATTAAAAAGGACCCGCCTTGCAGATGACCTGAATGAAAGGATTGCCCTCAGGCCGGGTCCTCTAGAACTGGTGGAAAAGAACATCATTCCTCTTGAATCTACTGTGAAAGAAGCCATGAAAGGTGGGACATTTTTATTTTTTATATCATCAAACCTATATGAGCTTGTTGGATATCCTATTCCAAAACCAGGACCATTACTTACCCCCCCCCCCCCTCCCCCATTCCTTTGTGGCTTTTACATCCTTTACTTTTCTGGGAATGACTTTCTTCAAGGTTGTGAAATGCATTTGTGGAATTTGTACCAATTTTGGCAAAAGACCTTTTATGAAGTCGGGTACTGAAGAGAAAATCCACATAATGTATGTAGATGTCTTCGGTTTTATAAGCTCTCCTGATACAAAGCACATAGACATGGACCAAGACATTATAACTTTTTGTACTTTGATTTAATTTAGTTTTTTCTTAAGCAGGGCCTTTAAATTTACCTAAATGTTTTTGTATAAGGTTTCATATTTGAGTTAAACCATGAGCAACGTTTTGTCAGTAAAGTAGAATCGTTCCAACCTCAGACTGCCATGTACACCTCCTCGGGATTGGTGAAGGTTCTCAAGTCCACAAACCTAAAGAAAAATGGATGTGGCCTCAACCCCTGTGGGCTCAACCCTCTCAGGTTATGAAGTCAGGTACTGGTGTTGGATGACAAGATCCAGACAGTATATTTAGATGCCTTCATTTTTTTTTTCGTAAGCTCTCCTGATACAGAGAACATAGACATGAAGCAAGACATTATAACTAGGCAATCTTAGGAACTTTTTGTACTTCAATTCAATTGTTTTTCCGAGGAAGGCCTTTAAATTGGCCACATTTTCGTGTATAGGGCTTCTGTCAGGTCACCTTGAGGCGAGGTGACAGGTGCACACCGCAGGGATCAGGAGTGCACTGCAAGGTTGTGGACCCTACGGGAGACAGGTCCCACTGGGGTTAGAGCGTAAGATTCCCTGGGGCGTGGAGTCTAAGAGCCAGCAGGTGTTCAACTGGCTCCAGGTTGCGACCCCCAGGGTCCCCCAGCTCACACCAACAGTAGGCAACAGGAGGATAGGGATGGTGAGGGACAAAGCCAAGGTCGGGGCCACAATCAGACAAGAATAGTCGGGGACACGCCAAAAGATCAGGATCACAGGCAAACAGGGATAGTCAAGGACACGCCAAAGTCGGTAACGAAAAACAGTAGAAGAGCACACGGCAGGTAACAGGAAGCTAACACAAAGGAATACACAATGGTTGATCAGCACTGATGGCCTGCAGTGCAAAGGTTAATATAGGGCTCCCTGATAGGGCCTGGGGTGGAGCCATGCTTAGAGGAGAGGTTATAAAAATCACCAGGTGGAAGTGGCTGACCTCTTAGTCTGAACACATGAGGAAAGGTAAGCAAACACAGGAAGATCACTGCATAACCATGACAGCTTCAGAGTGAACCATCAACAACAATTGACAGTAAAATAGAGTCATTCCTCCCAGAATTTTTGGAACCTCAAACTGCCTTGTACACCTCCATATTGGTTAAGGCTCTCAAATTAACATTCTACAGAACTAAAGAAAATGGATATGGGCTCAACCCTCTGAAGATTAACTCCATAAAATAATCGATTGATCGATCTTACAATTACATAATACCAGAAGGTGCTGCAGAGCACCTCAAATCATACAAGGACTTTGTGTACTCATTTTGGATTGTTACTTTTAAACTCTAATGCCGCGTACACACAATCCGAAATCCGGCCAGAAAAAAGACCGATGAGAGCTTTTCATCGGAAAATGCGACCGTGTGTACGCTCCATCGGAATTTAGCTGTCCGAATTTCCACCAGCCAAAAATTGATAGCATGTTCTCGACGGAAAAACTTTCTATCGGTAATTCCGATCGCGTGTACGCAATTTCCGACACGCCAAAAATCACACATGCTCAGATTCAACTATGAGACGGAAGCTATTGGCTACTGGCTATTGAACTTCCTTTTCTAGTCGCGTCGTACATGTTCTACATCACCGCGTTGTAAACTATCGGAATTTGATGTGACCGTGTGTAGGCGAGACAGCTTGAGCCGAATTCCAACGAGAATTCCGATCGCGTGTACGCGGCATAAATTGATGTTAAATATTTCTGCTCCTTATGCTGCAGATAAGTTGCCTAAACCCCGTTGTGAAGTGGAGAAGAGCGAGCCACTTCCATCGATTTCTTTGACTTAGTAGCCACTCGAAATAATTTCTGACCTAGATAGCTTACAATGGAAGACTTAGATCTTGTAGCCAACATTGTAGCTGATATAATTCAACCGTCTAAAGTGAAAAACGCTTGGAATAACATCACACTATTCCTTATTCCCTCTGGGTTTAGTTTTTAAGTCAGATAACAAATATTTCTTCAAACATAATTGGAAAGTAATTTGGGGCTCAGCGTTGCGCGATGCCAACATGACTAGAGATGTGGAGCGCTCGATGGCTCAATGGACTTGGCGCTCCTTTGTAGATTTTTTCACGTTGATAAGTCCAACAATCGGCATTTTTGGGCCCTTCGCTGCATTTCTCACAAAATAATGATTTAAATGCGTCCCTTTGGTATTACATCTTTACTGGTCCAAACCTATAAAACAGGATCATTTGGCTTTAACCTGTTTGCATATAAAATGTTTAGACGCTGCGAAGTGCAGTCGAGTTATTTCTGTAATCTGACTTGAGTGCACAGATCGGAGCCAAAAACCTAATAACTTCCAAACGGCGGGCAGCAAGGTCTAGGTTCTGAGCTGGCACATATCTGAGGGTTGATATCACAGACCCATTTACCAGTTGCCTGTCAGCACTCAAAGCTCCCCATCCATGAGGACAAAATGGAGTCTGGTCCAGGAAGAGGCGGATTATCCAGAGCTTGAGTCACATTACTGCCTGGCATGGTGGTCTGCGCTGCTCTGCTCTGCTCTGCTCTGCGCTGCGCTGCGCTTCTCTGCGCTGCTCTGCGCTGCTCTGCTCTGATCTGATCTGCTCTGCTCTGCACTTCGCTGCTCTGCTCTGCGCTGCTCTGCTCTGCTTTGCTCTGCGCTGCTCTGCTCTGATCTGCTCTGCGCTGCTCTGCTCTGCTCTGCACTGCTCTGCTCTGCTCTGCTCTGCGCTGCTCTGCACTGCTCTGCTTTGCTCTGATCTGCTCTGCTCTGCTCTGCTCTGCGCTGCTCTGCTCTGATCTGCGCTGCTCTGCTCTGCGCTGCTCTGCGCTGCTCTGCTCTGATCTGCTCTGCTCTGCGCTGCTCTGCTCTGATCTGATCTGCTCTGCTCTGCACTTCGCTGCTCTGCTCTGCGCTGCTCTGCTCTGCGCTGCTCTGCTCTGATCTGCTCTGCACTGCTCTGCTTTGCTCTGATCTGCTCTGCTCTGCTCTGCGCTGCTCTGCTCTGATCTGCGCTGCTCTGCTCTGCACTGCTCTGCGCTGCTCTGCTCTGATCTGCTCTGCTCTGCTCTGCTCTGCTCTGCTCTGCGCTGCTCTGCTCTGCTCTGATCTGCTCTGCTCTGCGCTGCTCTGCTCTTCTCTGCTCTGCTTTGCGCTGCTCTGCTCTGCGCTGTGCTGCGATGCTCTGCTCTGCGCTGCGCAGCGCTGCTCTGCTCTGCGCTGCTCTGCTCTGCGCTGCTCTGCTCTGCTTTGCGCTGCTCTGCGCTGCTCTGCGCTGCTCTGCGCTGTGCTGCGCTGCTCTGCTCTGCGCTGCTCTGCTCTGCGCTGCGCTGCTCTGCTCTGCGCTGCTCTGCGATGGGCTTTTAAGTGTTTTAACCAAGTAAGCTAAACCCAGCTTCAAAATGAAGTGCACCTCGAAGTTCCATACACCTTTACAGATCCCCCGAAAAGACGCATTGCAGGAGGTCACACCGCCAGGAAGCCGAAAAACCTTCTTCTGTCTTCTGAACCGAAGATGAGATGGAAAGAGAATTGTGACTCTTTTACTAGAGACGTTCCCCATGGAAAGTGGGCTTTGTTTTGGGTTTGTTCGTTGAGTTAATCATTTTGTTTTGTCATATTTATTAGAACGATTTGTTTAGTGAAGTCGTTTTGCACATTCAGATTTGTTTTGTATAATTCGTTATTTTCAAATCGATTAGAAATTAGAATTTTGGGAGAAGGTTATTTTCATTCTACTCCTATCTTTTCTATTTTATTCTATTCTATTAATTCTATTCTGCTTTATTCTATTCAGCAGCCCAAGTAGCAATCATCTTATTTCACCTTTTATACCGCACTCTATTTATTGCAAAAATGTTTCCATTTCACATTCAAATTCGTTTTCGAATTCTAATTAATTTTTTTAAATTCAGATAATTAATTTATTTTATAATTTATTTCGGATTAGTTGAAATTCATTACTATTGTGATTCAGGAATTTGTGTGCAGCGGAATCTCCCAATAATGAAAATGTCATTTAAAATTGATTTGTAAAAAAAAAAATAAAAAAATTGCAAACATCCGTCTTCTACTCATATTGTGGAAATCACTTTGCAACAAATGATATATTGGGCCTTTACACACATATGATATGAACTTAAGAAAAATATGGTGTACATATTCTCCATGACCAGGCTATTGGTTGCCAGATTTTTTTTCAATATATCAAAATATACACTATATTGTCAGAAGTATTGGGACGCCTGCCTTTACACACACATGACCTCTAATGACCCCCCCAGTCTTAGTCCGGAGGGGTCAATATTGAGTTGGCCCTTTGCAGCTATAACAGCTTCACCTCTTCTGGGAAGGCCATCCACAAGGTTTAGGAGGGTGTCTATGGGAATGTTTGACCATTCTTCCAGAAGAGCATTTGTGAGGTCCGGCACTGATGTTGGATGAGAAGGCCTGGCTTGCAGTCTCCGCTCTAATTCATCCCAAAGGTCTTCTCTTCTGGAAGAATGGTCAAACATTCCCATAGACACCCTCCTAAACCTTGTGGACGGCCTTCCCAGAAGAGGTGAAGCTGTTGTAGCTGCAAAGGGCCAACTCAATATTGAACCCTCCGGACTAAGACTGGGGGGGTCATTACAGGTCATGTGTATAAAGACAGACGTCCCAATACTTCTGACAATATAGTGTCTATTTTGATAATTCAATGATCAATCAAAAACAAAATCTGGCAACCAATAGGCTGGTCATGGAGAATATTTGTACAATATTTTTGCTCATTTGTGAAGAACGGAAGCAAAATAATCGAATTTGCTGATACTTTGCAATTGCTGGAGACGAACCCTCACGGAGGAATATCTTGGGAACGATTCGCTTTAGAAGTCTTATCTGGATCATTTGCACTTGTTTCTGGATCAACAACAATCTGTCCAGTATTAGCAACTATCATTCCTTTTCTCATCGTGTCTCAGAAGCGTCTGATTGGTTGCAGATGCTTTTATTGGCAGTTGCCCTTGTTCTGCATCCAATCGCCCCGTTCCATATGGATGGATTCCAGTTCTTAAGAGCTGCTACCACCATGAAAGGAGCTTTCATCCTTCTAGACACAATTCTATCTTCCCCTACCTGCCTCTTCTATAGACAGGTGAGATATCAGCGTTTGTAGGGGTGTCACTTCTCTGCAGGTGACAAATTCCGAGTATATTATATGGCCAAATGTTTGTGAAGATCCGACCATCACCCCACTATATGGTCAGAAGAGTGTGGAAACCCGTGAGAAGGGTTGAGTTGGGGCAATGCTTGTCTGTAGACACGCTCAAAGCTCTTCATCCAAATAAAGATTTTGGGTTGATTTTTAGGGTTGAACTCTCCTTTACACATCCTCTGCCCCCATAATGTAAGGTTGTTTCTCATTGTTGAAGGCAATGCAGCGAGTTACTCCAAGCCAGTGGACGCCTTCGCCTTTGAGGAAGACAGCAGTGATGAAGGCTTGTCCCCCGACCAAGAGAGAAGCGATGAAACGCAGGGAAACCCATCTTCATCTCCACAAGAGACCAAAACCCAAGACGCCTCCACCTCCCCCGCCTCCGTCCCAACACAGGTAACCCCTCCATTTCATTCTTATTACAAGACAACATTTAGACTTCCTTTACAAAGAGGATATTAACTTTGCATTGCAGTTTTTTAATCTACTAAATCCTCTACTATAAACCAACTATCATCATCACAGGGATAGGTTCATGTGGATTTACGGGACCACTAAATGCACAACTTGAGGTTTTTCCCGGTCCTTTATGCTGTAGGCCAGAGATCTCCAAACTACGGCCCTCCACCTCCCATGAGGCATTGTAAAACATTCACAGACATGACTGGGCATGATGGGAATTGTAGTTCCTGAACAACTGGTGGGCCGTAGTTTGGAGACCCCTGCAGCGTATGAAAATGGATCTGGTTTCACACAGACATGGGCAAAGTTCAGTAGATCTGGGAATGGTTTCCTCAAAGTCAAAGAACAAGAATTTGCGTCTTCCTGATGTGTTTTTATTGTGGTATTTTTTAAATTCCTTAGGAAGTATTCGCATTGCATTCGAGGTCTTCTGTCCCGATATAAGAATGTATCTATGAGTTGGTTTCTAGGGGTTTTGGACTTAATCATGCATTGGAATTCAGTTCTTTAGTGTGAGCTGTATGGGGAACACAATCGGGATTGGGTTTAGACGATTGACTAGCTTTCTTTCTCTCTCTCGGGCCAGCTTGGCCATAACTGTTCCTAATGACCACCCCGTCTCCATCTTGTTCCTAGTGACCACCCCGTCTCCATCTTGTTCCTAATGACCACCCCGTCTCCATCTTGTTCCTAATGACCACCCCGTCTCCATCTTGTTCCTAATGACCATCCCGTCTCCATCTTGTTCCTAATAACCACCCCGTCTCCATCTTGTTCCTAATAACCACCCCGTCTCCATCTTGTTCCTAGTGACCACCCCGTCTCCATCTTGTTCCTAGTGACCACCCCGTCTCCATCTTGTTCCTAATGACCATCCCGTCTCCATCTTGTTCCTAGTGACCACCCCGTCTCCATCTTGTTCCTAATGACCACCCCGTCTCCATCTTGTTCCTAGTGACCATCCCGTCTCCATCTTGTTCCTAGTGACCACCCCGTCTCCATCTTGTTCCTAGTGACCACCCCATCTCCATCTTGTTCCTAATGACCACCCCGTCTCCATCTTGTTCCTAATGACCACCCCATCTCCATCTTGTTCCTAATGACCACCCCGTCTCCATCTTGTTCCTAATGACCACCCCATCTCCATCTTGTTCCTAGTGACCACCCCGTCTCCATCTTGTTCCTAGTGACCACCCCGTCTCCATCTTGTTCCTAATGACCACCCCGTCTCCATCTTGTTCCTAGTGACCACCCCGTCTCCATCTTGTTCCTAATGACCACCCCGTCTCCATCTTGTTCCTAATGACCACCCCGTCTCCATCTTGTTCCTAGTGACCACCCCGTCTCCATCTTGTTCCTAATGACCACCCCATCTCCATCTTGTTCCTAATGACCACCCCGTCTCCATCTTGTTCCTAATGACCACCCAGTCTCCATCTTGTTCCTAGTGACCACCCCGTCTCCATCTTGTTCCTAATGACCACCCCGTCTCCATCTTGTTCCTAGTGACCACCCCGTCTCCATCTTGTTCCTAGTGACCACCCCATCTCCATCTTGTTCCTAATGACCACCCCGTCTCCATCTTGTTCCTAATGACCACCCCGTCTCCATCTTCTATAATCCCACTTGACACTTTTCTATCTCTTCTTTTGGTTTCACCTCCATTACTTTCTCAATTGACAAAATTGGGTGGGGCAAACCTAGAGAAAAAGGCAAGTAACCCTCTCAACCTATCAACAAGCATTTCAATGGCAGTAGAGACCAAAACCCAATGGACCTTTTTTTTTCTTTACAAGGAATATCATATCAGCGTCCTTCTAAATCTGATTTGAAGTCGTGTATTCCTCATACTACTTCTATTTAGTGCAGATGGAACATCGGGAGGCTGCTTGGAGGCCTTCTCCATAATCACTTCTCCCCTCCTGAGATCCACTATTAATCTTTTCTGATGTAACCAAACTGACATAAACCGTTAGATCGGCGTTGTGTTTGATGGTGTGATGGACGGCTGAAGGCTTCGTCTTTAGCTTTGCTTAGTTTAATAATTTGTAAAGTCAATAAGTCCTATTAAAGAGTTCACCGAGAAATCTGCACATCTCTTGGATTAGAATGTCAGGAAAGCGCTGACATTACGCAGCTCCAGCGAAGGTTCCATCTTCTCCTTGTTCTTCAGATGATAGCGCCGCTCTGTGTAGGGTATCCGGGGGATTGTTATCCCACAAATGACAGATCTTTGGCCGGGGCCTCCAAAGCTTCATTCCTGTGTCTATGTTACACAGTGTACTTGGCATGGCGGCCCTTCATTTTCCAGGCAATGAGGGCAAATGGCCAAAGTATTGTCTGCACGGTGTGTCTAATAGTGAAAGGAGGCTTATGAAATACGATTGGTCTCCAAGGCTTGCAGGTTGCACCGCACTCACGATCGAGCGTTCGTGACTTTCAGGCAACAACTGGTTTACAACCTTCTTCATGTTTTCAAAACAAAATGAGATACTGGAAAGAATATGTGACAGCAAATACTCATCGGCCCACCCACCGCCGCTCAATCCCTCCACCACATCGACCTAACCCCCCAACGCTCAGTCCCTCCGCCACATCGACCCACCCACCGCCACTCATTCCCTCCACCACATCGACCCACCCACCGCCACTCATTCCCTCCACAACATCGACCCACCCACCATCACTCAGTCCCTCCGCCACATCGACCCACCCACCGTCACTCAGTCCCTCCGCCACATCGACCCACCCACCGTCACTCAGTCCCTCCGCCACATCGACCCACCCACCATCACTCAGTCCCTCCGCCACATCGACCCACCCACCGCCGCTCAGTCCCTCCGCCACATCGACCCACCCACCGCCACTCAGTCCCTCCGCCACATCGACCTAACCCCCCAACGTTCAGTCCCTCCGCCACATCGACCCACCCACCGCCGCTCAGTCCCTCCGCCAACATCAACCCACCCACCGCCACTCATTCCCTCCGCCACATCAACCCACCCACCGCCACTCATTCCCTCCGCGACATCGACCCACCCACCGTCACTCAGTCCCTCCGCCACATCGACCTAACCCCCCAACGTTCAGTCCCTCCGCCACATCGACCCACCCACCGCCGCTCAGTCCCTCCGCCAACATCAACCCACCCACCGCCACTCATTCCCTCCGCCACATCAACCCACCCACCGTCACTCATTCCCTCCGCGACATCGACCCACCCACCGCCACTCATTCCCTCCGCGACATCGACCCACCCACCGTCACTCAGTCCCTCCGCCACATCGACCTAACCCCCCAACGTTCAGTCCCTCCGCCACATCGACCCACCCACCGCCGCTCAGTCCCTCCGCCAACATCAACCCACCCACCGCCACTCATTCCCTCCGCCACATCAACCCACCCACCGCCACTCATTCCCTCCGCGACATCGACCCACCCACCGTCACTCAGTCCCTCCGCCACATCGACCCACCCACCGTCACTCAGTCCCTCCACCACATCGACCTAACCCCCCAACGCTCAGTCCCTCCGCCACATCAACCCACCCACCGCCACTCATTCCCTCCACCACATCAACCCACCCACCGCCACTCATTCCCTCCGCCACATCAACCCACCCACCGCCACTCATTCCCTCCGCCACATCAACCCACCCACCGCCACTCATTCCCTCCGCCACATCGACCCACCCACCGTCACTCAGTCCCTCCGCCAACATCTACCCACCCACCGCCACTCATTCCCTCCACCACATCAACCCACCCACCGCCACTCATTCCCTCCGCCACATCAACCCACCCACCGCCACTCATTCCCTCCGCCACATCAACCCACCCACCGCCACTCATTCCCTCCGCCACATCGACCCACCCACCGTCACTCAGTCCCTCCACCACATCGACCAAACCCCCCAACGCTCAGTCCCTCCGCCACATCGACCCACCCACTGCCACTCATTCCCTCCGCCACATCAACCCACCCACCGCCACTCATTCCCTCCGCCACATCAACCCACCCACCGCCACTCATTCCCTCCGCGACATCGACCCACCCACCGTCACTCAGTCCCTCCGCCACATCGACCCACCCACCGTCACTCAGTCCCTCCGTCACATCAACCCAGCCCCCAACGCTCAGTCCCTCCACCACATCGACCCACCCACCGCCACTCATTCCCTCCGCCACATCGACCCACCCACCGCCACTCAGTCCCTCCGCCACATCAACCCACCCACCGCCACTCATTCCCTCCGCCACATCAACCCACCCACCGCCACTCATTCCCTCTGCGACATTGACCCACCCACCGTCGCTCAATCCCTCCACCACATCGACCTAACCCCCCAACGCTCAGTCTCTCTGAAACATCGGCCCACCCACCGCCACTCATTCCCTTCACCAACATCGGCCCACCCACCGCCACTCAGTCCCTCCAGCACATTGACCCATCCACCGCCGCTCAGTCCCTCCACCAACATTGACCCACCCACCGCCGCTCAGTCCCTCCACCAACATCGACCCACCGCCGCTCAGTCCCTCCACCAACATCGACCCACCCACCGCTGCTCAGTCCCTCCGCCAACATTGACCCACCCACAGCCGCTCAGTCCCTCCGCCAACATCGACCCACCAACTGCCGCTCAGTCCCTCCACCAACATTGACCCACCCACCGTCTTTCAGTCCCTCCAGCACATTGACCCATCCACCGCCGCTCAGTCCCTCCGCCAACATCAACCAACCCACCGCCACTCATTCCCTCCACCAACATCGACCCACCCACCGTCACTCAGTCCCTCCGCCACATCGACCCACCCACCGTCACTCAGTCCCTCCACCACATCGACCCACCCACCGTCACTCAGTCCCTCCGCCACATCGACCCACCGACCGTCGCTCAGTCCCTCCGCCACATCGACCCACCCACCGCCACTCATTCCCTCCACCAACATCGACCCACCCACCGCCACTCAGTCCCTCCAGCACATCGACCCACCCACCGCCACTCATTCCCTCCACCAACATCGACCCACCCACCGCCACTCAGTCCCTCCAGCACATCGACCCACCCACTGCCGCTCAGTCCCTCCACCAACATTGACCCACCCACCGCCGCTCAGTCCCTCCACCAACATCGACCCACCCGCCGCCGCTCAGTCCCTCCACCAACGTCGAAAAACACCCACCGCCGCTCAGTCCCTCCACCACATCGGCCCACCCACCGCCGCTCAGTCCCTCCACCAACATCGACCCACCCACCGCCACTCAGTCCCTCCACCACATCGACCCACCCACCGTCGCTCAGTCCCTCCACCACATCGGCCCACCCACCGCCACTCCGTCCCTCCAGCACATTGACCTAACCCCCCAACGCTCAGTCCCTCCGCCACATCGGCTGTAGACAGTGTCATTTCTTCAGTGTTGTCATATGAAAAGAGAGAAGAAAAGATTTACACACATGTCACTGAGGGGTGTACTTACTTTTGTCCCATACTGTGTATATATATTATGCAGTGACCTCATCATCCACATGTCTGTAATATTCATTGTTTGGAGTTAGTTTCCTCGGTTGTCTCTCAGTAGCTAAAACTGGACAGAATTTGTAGATATCCTGATTTACGTGAAATGTCCCCAGGAGATTTAATGCTCCTCGCCTGCCAAATGCGTGCTCCTCGCAGCTTGTTCCCCGTGTGCAGCCGCTGTCATCGTCCAGACGCTGAGCAGATTAAGGAATTGTCGCCTCCGTCTTTCTGGTTTCCGAATCATAATTTAGGAGCTTTTCTAGATTAGTCTGCAATGAAGACAGCCAATGGCAGGCGAGACCTCAGCCAGAAGAAACGCCGAATTCACCCCCAACTCTTCATAAGGAAGAATCGGGGAAAATTCTATTTCAGCAGGTGCATCCATCTCCTCTCCTGAAATACTCCTCTCCTTCCTCTATAACTCTCCTCTCCTGAAATACTCATCTCCTTCCTCTATAACTCTCCTCTCCTGACATACTCTTCTCTGCTGGAGGACTCTGCTCCTTCCTCTATAACTTTCCTCTCCTGAAATACTCTGCTCTGCTGGAGGACTCTGCTCCTTCCTCTATAACTCCCCTCTCCTGAAATCCTCTGCTGGAGGACTCTGCTCCTTCCTCTATAACTCTCCTCTCCTGACATACTCTTCTCTGCTGGAGGACTCTGCTCCTTCCTCTATAACTTTCCTCTCCTGAAATACTCTGCTCTGCTGTAGGACTCATCTCCTTCCTCTATAACTCTCCTCTCCTGAAATACTCTTCTCTGCTGGAGGACTCTGCTGGGGTGACATTTGGCCCACTGAATAGATGAGATATAGTCGTGGTGACAATCACTTCTTCCCCGGGTGCAGTTTCGGGACACGTCGGATCTCGGGGGGGGGGGGGGGTGATCTCCTCTCCAATGTTCTTTCCCAGTAGGGATATCTGGTTTCTCCGGAGCCTCAGGTGATAGAAGTCCAATCTGTTGCAGTCTATATTATACAAGACATTACGGAGTCTTTAATTCAATAATGGCCTCATGTTGGCAGAGGAGACTCATCTCCAGATATGGTCTCTTCTCTCCAGGATGGGTTTGGCTCTCATTCATTTGTCGTCAACTCCAAAAATCCGTAAAACCAGCAAACTTCTCTCTGAAGGACCGTGACATTCCCTAATAGAATTCCGTGATATCGGACACTTTTTGTGCGCCTTCCAGGCAGCTTTGAGTAACTGCAGAGGAATCGAGACAAATAGGACAATAAATAACTCCTGGAAATCCCGCGGCCTTTGTGCCGCGCCGGTTTCTGGTCTAATCCCGGTGAGATGTCTGCCCAGATTGGGTGTCTCGCTGTGTGGTGGGATAAATAAGGGCATTTAGGCTAAATCCTGCCGTTCTCTGCTTCTAGAATCACACAAAGGAGAATGAGAAAGACTCACAGGATGTGGGCAACCCCCAAAGTCACCCGCTGCACCCCGACAACCACCTGTCACCAACGGGACCCGAGGCGCCAAACTCCGCGGCTGCCAAGGTAGGTGTCCGAAACTGCTTCACCACTTCACGGCCCAGCCTTTTTCTGACACTTGAAAATTCTGTAGTTGTTGCTAGAAAATGACTTAGAACCCCCAAACATTATATATATATTAACAGAGACCCCAGAGAATAAAATGAAGGTCGTTAAACAATTCCCTACACCACCACCAGCAATTTTTTGTGTTACATGGTTTTTGCTCAGTGTTTTTTTGAAAACACATTTTTTTGGGGAAAATATACGCTTTTAGAATAAAAAAAACAAAAAAAAACATAATGTATACCCCAAATTTTTTTTGTATTTATTTTATTATTTCAGGTACTTATAGAACACCATCAATTTTACATATATTATACATTTACATCAGTCCCTTCCCCCAAGGAGCTTACAATCTAAGGTCCATAACCAACACTCTGTCTTGGTGTCTTGGCGTTGGTCGGGTGTCTTGGCGTTGGTCGGGTGTCTTGGCATTGGTCATGTGTCTTGGCGTTGGGCGGGTGTCTTGGCATTGGTCGGGTGTCTTGGCCTTGTTCATGTGTCTTGGCGTTGGTCGGGTGTCTTGGCGTTGGTCGGGTGTCTTGGCATTGGTCATGTGTCTTGGTGTTGGTCGGGTGTCTTGGCATTGGTCGGGTGTCTTGGCCTTGGTCATGTGTCTTGGCGTTGGTCGGGTGTCTTGGCATTGGTCGGGTGTCTTGGCTTTGGTCGGGTGTCTTGGCGTTGGTCAGGTGTCTTGGCGTTGGTCGGGTGTCTTGGCGTTGGTCGGGTGTCTTGGCGTTGGTTGGGTGTCTTGGTGTTGGTTGGGTGTCTTGGTGTTGGTTGGGTGTCTTGGCATTAGTCGGGTGTCTTGACATTGGTCGGGTGTCTTGGTGTTGGTCGAGTGTCTTGGCGTTGGTCGGGTGTCTTGGCGTTGGTCGGGTGTCTTGGCGTTAGTCGGGTGTCTTGGCGTTAGTCGGGTGTCTTGGCGTTAGTCGGGTGTCTTGGGGTTGGTCGGGTGTCTTGGTGTTGGTTAGGTGTCTTGGCATTTGGTCGGGTGTTTTGGCTTTGGTTGGGTGTCTTGGTGTTGGTCGGGTGTCTTAGCTTTGGTGGGGTGTCTTGGCTTTGGTCGGGTGTCTTGGCGTTGGTCAGGTGTCTTGGCGTTGGTCGGGTGTCTTGGCGTTGGTCGGGTGTCTTGGCGTTGGTCGGGTGTCTTGGTGTTGGTCGGGTGTCTTGGCGTTGGTCGGGTGTCTTGGCGTTGGTCGGGTGTCTTGGCGTTGGTCGGGTGTCTTGGCGTTAGTCGGGTGTCTTGGCGTTAGTCGGGTGTCTTGGCGTTAGTCGGGTGTCTTGGGGTTGGTCGGGTGTCTTGGTGTTGGTTGGGTGTCTTGGCTTTGGTCGGGTGTCTTGGCTTTGGTCGGGTGTCTTGGCGTTGGTCAGGTGTCTTGGCGTTGGTCGGGTGTCTTGGCATTGGTCGGGTGTCTTGGCTTTGGTCGGGTGTCTTGGCGTTGGTCAGGTGTCTTGGCGTTGGTCGGGTGTCTTGGCGTTGGTCGGGTGTCTTGGCGTTGGTTGGGTGTCTTGGTGTTGGTTGGGTGTCTTGGTGTTGGTTGGGTGTCTTGGCATTAGTCGGGTGTCTTGACATTGGTCGGGTGTCTTGGTGTTGGTCGAGTGTCTTGGCGTTGGTCGGGTGTCTTGGCGTTGGTCGGGTGTCTTGGCGTTAGTCGGGTGTCTTGGCGTTAGTCGGGTGTCTTGGCGTTAGTCGGGTGTCTTGGGGTTGGTCGGGTGTCTTGGTGTTGGTTAGGTGTCTTGGCATTTGGTCGGGTGTTTTGGCTTTGGTTGGGTGTCTTGGTGTTGGTCGGGTGTCTTAGCTTTGGTGGGGTGTCTTGGCTTTGGTCGGGTGTCTTGGCGTTGGTCAGGTGTCTTGGCGTTGGTCGGGTGTCTTGGCGTTGGTCGGGTGTCTTGGCGTTGGTCGGGTGTCTTGGTGTTGGTCGGGTGTCTTGGCGTTGGTCGGGTGTCTTGGCGTTGGTCGGGTGTCTTGGCGTTGGTCGGGTGTCTTGGCGTTAGTCGGGTGTCTTGGCGTTAGTCGGGTGTCTTGGCGTTGGTCAGGTGTCTTGGCGTTGGTCGGGTGTCTTGGCGTTGGTCGGGTGTCTTGGCGTTGGTCGGGTGTCTTGGTGTTGGTCGGGTGTCTTGGCGTTGGTCGGGTGTCTTGGCGTTGGTCGGGTGTCTTGGCGTTGGTCGGGTGTCTTGGCGTTAGTCGGGTGTCTTGGCGTTAGTCGGGTGTCTTGGCGTTAGTCGGGTGTCTTGGGGTTGGTCGGGTGTCTTGGTGTTGGTTGGGTGTCTTGGCGTTAGTCGGGTGTCTTGGTGTTGGTTGGGTGTCTTGGCGTTAGTCAGGTGTCTCGGCGTTGGTTGGTTGGCTTGTTGTAGCACTGGACCAGCAGGGATGAGAAATTAATTTTTTACTAAATAAATTAAGACATCAAATTTTGAAAAAACTAATTTTTCTTAATTTCTGTTATAAAGTTTAGCACATAAATAATAAATAATATTTCTTCATAAATTTCAGCCAAACTGTATTCTGCTCCATTTCTTTGGTGAAAATCCCCCAAATCAGTGAATATTATTTATATGTAGGAAAGTTACAGAGTCCACAAACTATGAGATATATGTCTGATCAATCGACCAATCCTGAAGTACTGACGGCCCATTTCTTGAGCCCTGAAAATGCCAGGACAGTACAAATAGCCCCCCAATCACCCCCAGTACAAATAGCCCCCCAATCACCCCCAGTACAAATAGCCCCCAAATCACCCCAGTACAAAAACCACCCCCCCAATCACCCCCAGTACAAATACCCCCCAAATCACCCCCAGTACAAATACCACCCCCCCAATCACCCCCAGTACAAATACCCCCCAATCACCCCCAGTACAAATACCCCCCAAATCACCCCCAGTACAAATACCCCCAAATCACCCACAGTACAAATACCACCCCCCCAATCACCCCCAGTACAAATACCACCCCCAGTACAAATACCCCCCAAATTACCCATTTTTGGAAAGCAGACAATCCAAGGTATTTAGGATGTATGGCAAGTTTTTGAAGTTGTAATTTTTTTGTCACAATTTTTTGTAAATTGAATAAATAAGAAAAAAAAAAAGTTTCACAAATGAAAGGAAAAAGTTCCATCCTGTCCCCCGTGCCGCGTCATCACATGACTGGGGGGGAGATCGGGGACTCTCACTGGTGACTGTATGTAAAAAAAAAAAGAAAAAAATGTTTTAAATATTTTTTTTCTTTTTTTTATGACATTTTTCTTTTTCTTTTTTCTACAATTAGTTTTACATACAGTGAGCAGAGCAGAGCAGAGCAGAGCAGAGTGTCCCGTGTGATCTCTACTCTGGGGGGGGGGGGGGGGGTGAGGATTTCTCTCTTTTTCTTACACACTCTGATTGATTAGAACAGTGAATTGTTTTGTGATTGGGAATTTGGATACATCCGAATCACAAAACATTTGTCTGAATTTCCATAGAGAAGGGAAGGAATCGCACGTCTCTTCCCCACATCCGTCCCCTTCCCCCCTCCTGTAATGGATTCTCCTCCCCGCTATCAGAGGTTACATTGTATCCTTTGTATTCCATCAGTTTTAAGGTTTAAACAAATGTTGCTACTAAAGCATTGATTGTTGTTGTGATAATCTGGCATTTTGGGTATGTTTTATTGGTTCTTACTCCCGAAAATACCGCGCCTGAAAACGCCAAAATAATAACAAACCGCCAATCTCCATTTGTCTCTGAAATCAGCAGAACAAGCCTTCCGCAGACTCCAAAAACCGCCACAAAAAGCCCAAAGACATCAAGCCGAAAGTGAAAAAGCTGAAGTACCACCAGTACATTCCGCCAGACCAGAAGGCAGAGAAATCGCCACCGCCGATGGACTCGGCCTACGCTCGGCTCCTGCAACAGCAGCAACTCTTCCTTCAGCTGCAGATCCTCAGCCAACAGCAACAGCAACACTTCAGTTACCAGGGAATGCACCACTCACATCTCAAGTACGTCTCCATGTGGTTCCATCATCTCTCCGGAGATAGAAATCCCAACCTGACGAGTTCCTCCTAAACCAGAGGTCTCCAAACAATGGGCCAGTTTACTGTCCTTCAGACTTTAGGGGGGCCAGAATGTGACCAGTGGGGGTAGAAAATGTCCCGGGCCCAGCATCAGTGAGAATAGGCCTCAGGGTTGGTGGTCAGTAGGGGGCGGAGTGGTGCCCCATCATTGGGGTCAGTGGGAGGAATAGTGCCCCATCATTGGTGTCAGTGGGGGGAATAGTGTCCCATCATTGGGGTCAGTGGGGGGAATAGTGCCCCATCATTGGTGTCAGTGGGGGGAATAGTGTCCCATCATTGGGGTCAGTGGGGGGAATAGTGCCCCATCATTGGGGTCAGTGGGGGGTAATAGTGCCCCATCATTGGGGTCAGTGGGGGGAATAGTGTCCCATCATTGGGGTCAGTGGGGGGGAATAGTGCCCCATCATTGGGGTCAGTGGGGGGAATAGTGCCCCATCATTGGGGTCAGTGGGGGGAATAGTGTCCCATCATTGGGGTCAGTGGGGGGAATAGTGCCCCATCATTGGTGTCAGTGGGGGGAATAGTGCCCCATAATTGGGGTCAGTGGGGGGAATAGTGCCCCATCATTGGGGTCAGTGGGGGGGAATAGTGTCCCATCATTGGGGTCAGTGGGGGGAATAGTGTCCCATCATTGGGGTCAGTGGGGGGGAATAGTGTCCCATCATTGGGGTCAGTGGGGGGAATAGTGCCCCATCATTGGGGTCAGTGGGGGGAATTGTTTTGGGCTTTTTCCATAAGATGGTGTTTTCATCCTTTTTTCCCTATCTCAATATTGCTGATCTCCTCCAGTCCAATCTCAGTATTGAATTCCGCCACTTCCTGCCCTTTTTCCAGGATTGGTTGCTCAGCCTTGCGTGGTTTGATTGTCTCTCGGGGGATCAGGAAGGATTTTTTCCCCTGCTGTAGGTAATTGGATCATGGCTTTGCTGTTTTTTTTGCCTTCCTCTGGATCCTCTGTGGGTGATGGATTGATTATTTGGGATCGTATGATTCCCCCCCCCCCCCTTAATGATTGAACTAGGTGGTCTTCTTTCAGCAAGACTATCTATGTATCTACAAAGACCCCAAACCCGTCTCCAATTGGCGCTGTTGACTTTTATGAAGCAAGGGCAAAGCAGGGAGGAGATAGACCTCAAAGTGAGGATCAATGAATAGGGATCACCACACACCCTACAATAGATTGAGGAGAAGACCAGGAGCAACCAAGAAACGCTTCTACTAAAGTGTCCGTCTTTCTGATATTTCATTTACAAATATTTTTCTTTCTCATAGGCAGCAAAATGAACAAATGCACCGGAATGCCAACACGCCAACAGTGGGCAGTCCTTCCTTGTCTCCAGTAAAGACCACGTTCTCTGGCCAGTCTAACATGTCTTCCATGAAGCCAGGACTTCTCCCGTCCAATCTGGACGACCTAAAAGTAAGTTCTGCTCTGCTGGCTCCAAAGAATACAAGGAGTCTGGCACATGGGGCCAAATGGAGAATTGTGAGGATGTTTGAAATGTGACCTCCATTTTTTTGTGTGTCTAGATCCATGTTTCCCAACTCGGGTCCTCGAGGCGCCCCAACTGGTCATGTTTTCAGGATTTCCCTCAGATGAAACGGCCGTGGTAATTACTAAGGCAATACAACTGATCAAATCACCTGTGCAAAATAATGGGAAGCCGGAAAACATGACCTGTCGGGGTGCCTTGAGGACTGGAGTTGAGACGCGCTGGTCTAGATAGTTAAAGTGAATCTTCCCTGAATCTGAGCGCCACAAACCAAAAAACACTATTTCATTCATTTTTTATATTCAAAGCAAACTCGGCCCATCCGTCCATGTCTCAATGCTTTATGTTGCTGAGAAATCACTTTGAAAAACATCCCCCTAGCACAGGGATAGGCAGTTAGCGGACCTCCAGCTGTTGCAAAACTACAAGTCCCATCATACCTCTGCCTCTGGGTGTCATGATTGTGGCTGTCAGTCTTGCTAGGCCTCATGGGACTTGTAGTTCTGTGTAGGTCCGCTAATTGCATATCCCTGCCCTAGCATTTCTGGCCATGGCCATCTTGAGCAAGGGCAAATGATTCATGTAGCATCTACTTCTTGGAATCCATCTGCCCTTAGCTCCGGCATGTATGCAGGGGAGTGTGCTTAGCTGAGAAAATCCCTCCACCTCTCCTCCCCTTCTGGAGACTCCTGAGTTACCTAAAAAGTGACCCAGTTGTTGACCCTCCTGAAGACTCCTGAGATGTATGACATCACTGGCCTAGCCAAGAAACCAGGAAGTAACTGAAGAAATGTACAAAAAAAAAAGTTTAAAACCAGTAAATATGATCTATTTTCCTATCTATTTACTAATACTAGCAGCACAAGGATTAAAAATGATGAATGTTGATTGGGGGAGTGAAGTTCCGGATGGGCTGAGCCTCTAGAGCAGGGGTCTTCAAACTACGGCCCTCCAGTTGTTCAGAAACTACAATTCCCATCATGCCTAGGTATGTCTGTGAATGTCAGAGTTTTACAATGCCTTATGGGATGCGTAGTTCTGCAACAGCTGGGGGCCGTAGTTTGAGGATCCCTGCTCTAGAGTCAGATGTGTGGAGATGAGCTCTTTCTATGATAACAATACAGGAATGATGCTCCTTTATGACTTTATCATTCTTTCCTCTTCTCCAAGGTGTCGGAGTTGAGGCAGCAGCTTAGAATACGTGGATTGCCCGTGTCTGGCACAAAGACCTCCCTGATGGAACGACTGCGGCCCTTCCAGGAATGCAGCGGTAACGCAGTCCCAACCTTTGGCGAGATCACCACCGTCACCTTCCCAGTTGCGCCAAACAACTCTCTGTCGGGTTACCAGACGCACCCGTCTGCCGGGGTGATCTCAAATGGATTCTATCAGTTCGGCAGCACCAGCTCCACCCCACCAATATCCCCGGCCTCTTCCGACCTTTCTGTAAACGGCTCTTTACCTGATACCTTCAGTGACGGGCCAATGTCTTCTCCTCACTTCGGTCTCCACCCTTCCCCAATCCACCTGAGTGCCGAAGAAAGTCTTCTGAGCAGCATCAACAGTAGCAGCTACCAAGCAGAACTGGAAGGCATGGATGCTGAGAAGGACAAAATGTTGGTGGAGAAGCAGAAGGTCATCAATGAGTTGACCTGGAAGCTCCAGCAGGAGCAGAGACAGGTGGAAGAGCTGAGACTTCAGTTACAAAAGAGGAAGGGGAGCTGCGGGCCTCTAGATAAGGCCCTTCCATCTCAACACTTCTTTGGAGTGCAGATCAAACAGGAAAACGTGTCAAGCTGTCCCTTTGCCTCGAAGCAAATGACCATGAAAAACCAGACCAATAATGGGATGGAGAAGCTGGGATCGTGTGCAGCGCAACCAATGCCGTGCTTAATGAACAACCACTGTATGGAGGCCTCAAACCCCAACTCCATGTCTTCCACTTTTCTAAGTCCCCAGTGCTCCCCGCAACATTCCCCACTTGGACCTACAAACAGTCCCCAGCACATCAGCCTGCCCCCATCCCCCAACAACCATTGCCACTACCTGCTGCCCGTGTCCCCAAATTCACAAGGCGACACGCGAAGTCTATCGCCACAACGCATCAATACTCAGATTTGCACTGGACAGGTAATCGATCCCAAGTCGTAAAATTGGAATTTATTGTTTGTGCAATTTAGAGCTTTAAAATTTGTCACATATCTGTAAAGTATATTTTCCCTTGTATTGATACTAATGCCCCGCACACACGATCGGACATTGATCGGACATTGATCGGACATTGATCGGACATCCCCACAACAAAATCCATGGATGTTTTCTGACGGATGTCGGCTCAAACTTGTCTTGCATACACTCAGTCACCCAAAGTTGTCAGAAATTCCGATCGCCAAGAACGCGGTGACGTACAACACGCATGACGAGCCGGGAAAATTGAAGTTCAATAGCCAGTGCGGCTCTTCTGCTTGATTTTGAGCGTGCGGGGCACTTTGTGCGTCGGAATTGTCTGCACACGATCGGAATTTACGACAACGGATTTTGTTGTCGGAAAAATTGAGAACCAGATCTCAAATTTTGTGTGTCGGAAATTTCCGATGGAAAATGTCCGATGGAGCCCACACACGGTCGGAATTTCCGTCAAAAAAGCTCCAATCCAACATTTTCCCTCAGAAAATCGGACCGCCTGTACGGGGCATAAATCACACCGTGTGTACGGGGCATAAATCAGACCGTGTGTACGGGGAATAAATCAGACCGTGTGTACGGGGCATAGATCGGACCGTGTGTACGGGGAATAAATCGCACCGTGTGTACGGGGAATAAATCACACCGTGTGTACGGGGCATAAATCGGACCGCGTGTACGGGGCATAAATCGCACCGTGTGTACGGGGAATAAATCACACCGTGTGTACGGGGCATAAATCGGACCGCGTGTACGGGGCATAAATCACACCGTGTGTACGGGGCATAGATCGCACCGTGTGTACGGGGAATAAATCGCACCGTGTGTACGGGGCATAAATCACACCGTGTGTACGGGGCATAAATCGGACCGCGTGTACGGGGCATAAATCACACCGTGTGTACGGGGCATAGATCGCACCGTGTGTACGGGGAATAAATCGGACCGCGTGTACGGGGCATTAGGCTGTATAGTTTGATTTGTGTCATTTGAGACAATTATTTATAAGTTGAACTAATGTCAATTAAATAAAATGCAAGCAGAAAAAGCAAGGGCGTAGATAAGGTGGGGGTTATGGGGGTCCAAACTTTCCCCAGAGGTCCTGACAGGGGCCTGAAGTCACACAGCCCAGGCATTCTTCTGTGTCTATCCATCAATGACCCCTTGTTGGACTGTCAACAAAAAAAAGCCTTTCAGGAGACTGCAGTACCATGTCTGTCAGCCACTCTCTGAAAGGTTATTCACTACAGATCGCTTTTCAGGGACCAATGCAGTTATAAACAAGCCCTTGCTGTGTAGGCATAACTTTTAAGCCCCTCCTACTGTCAGTCAAGTTTTGCCAGACCTCGAATTTTCTATGTTATGCACATCACTCTGGGTGCCCAAGGTCGATATGAGGCCCTGAGTGAAAAGTCCTCAATCAGTGGCCTGGACCTGGAATGTGACCTGGAATCAGCCTCTGATCTGACAGCAGAGCTCAGACTGGGAGAGGGAGAAGCAGCACAAGAACCTAATCATTTGTGCTTCAATACTAACAAGGGTCATACTGATAGGAGGAAAGAGCAGAGTGATAGAGAGGAGAGCTAATCAGTCTGCTGCTTATCCCTTCACAGTCCTGTCATGGGCTGGTGGATGGGAAAGACCTGTAGGTGATATTTAACTGTAACAGAGAAAAATCAGGACTCCTGTCCTTCCAGAGAGGGATGTGCTCTATGTCAGAGCTGTGTAAATCTCAGGCCTGGATGGACAGAACTAGAAATCATTTAGCAAGTAATGCAGCTCCCTTTTTATGTATTTTAATGCTCCTTATATTGCTAGAATGGAAAACAAGTAATGTGGAAGTGACGCGGCTCGGATTGACCTCCGAGTGACATTGGGAATGCCGGATCTTTCTTAAAGCGGAACTAAACCCATCCATTTAACAGTTTCAAAAAACAGTTCCTGGCACATGCGGGGAATGTAACTGTCACATTGGTTGTGCTCGCAACCAAACTATCAAACCATCCAATGGCCGGTGTCATAACGGATCACATGTGCTGCACCGTGGCAGCAGAAAATAAAATGGAGGCCAAGATGGCGGCTTCCTGGGCTGAAAGCGATGGGAGGGTTTACTTCCACTTTAAGTCGTCGGTCAGAGGCATCGCGTCTCTGAAATTTGTACCCCGCTGCAGTCTTGTCATACCCCTTTCAGTGATGTGCAACAAGCATTCCTATTAAAACAACTTACCATGCTACGAGTGCGCTTCCTGCACACTCCCTGTGCGCTCCCTGTGTGCTTCCTGCACACTCCCTGTGCGCTCCCTGCATGGTCACTGCACGCTCCCTATGCACTCCCTATGCGCTGCCTGCGTGCTCCCTGTGCACTCCCTGCCCGATCCCTGCGTGCTCCCTGTGCACTCCCTGCCCGATCCCTGCGTGCTCCCTGTGCACTCCCTGCCCGATCCCTGCGTGCTCCCTGTGCACTCCCTGCCCGATCCCTGCGTGCTCCCTGTGCACTCCCTGCCCGATCCCTGCGTGCTCCCTGCGCAATCCCTGTGCGTTCCCTGCGTGCTCCCTGCACGGTAGCCACGTGTATCAGAAGCATACTAGCAATCAGGAGCTTTCTGACCATGTGACCACTGTCACAGCCAATCACAGCAGTTAAATGACTGAATGCCCACCTCCACCTCCCCGCTTTTAGAACACTTAAAGGGCCGGGAGTTGGTTAGCGGGAAGGGGTTAAAGAAGAATTTCTTGTATGGTTCATTGGTTCAGCTTGGATCGTGTATGTAGAATAACGGTGGGATTTCCGTCTTCTCCGGGGATCTGCACTCATTTCCAGGTCCCGCGCCCAGTGACTGTCCGGCTGTGTTGTGAAAACAGGAGGAGACCATTCGGAAAGCATTCTGTGAATGGATGAGGTGGAAAGGTGGGGCCATAACCTCACACTCTCCATATTGTCCAATCAGAAAATGCCAAGTATTCTTGCATGGCGCCTAATGGTCCAATCGCTGTCCTCCTGTGATCACAATGCACAGGACCTGGAATCTAATGAAGGTGAATGGAGTGGGGGGGCTCCTTCCATGACTCCCATCTTCTAGAGAGATCCCGCAGGGAGGGAGGGCAGGTATAGTTCCATCGGTCCAAGCCGGACTCTAAACACGTCCTCTCCTCAAACCCGAATTATTTCTATCTTTGTGAAGACGAGATTCATCTCCCATAAACACAACAATCCACCAAAGGAAAGTGAAGCCCTTCACTAATATTAATCTTCTCTGTGACTTTGTATTTGTAGAATGCTGGAAGCTCAGTTTGCTTCTCTCCAAACCAGACCAGTTTACAGCCACCTTATGCTGACCAATCGGAAAGCAAGCAGAGTAACAAAGATGGCGTCTCCCCAAAGAGCCCGCCAGTGTTAGGAAAGGTAAGATCTAACGGCCGAAGACGTATAGAATGAAGAGCTGATCTCTTCACCACAGAGGAACTTTTCCTCATGCAGTGCTAAAGAAGAGATTCACTTTGTTGCTGTAGCTGCTGACGCCCCCCTTCCCTTCGCTCTCCCACCTTGTGGATAAGGAAGCCCTGTAAGCTTTAAAGTCGAGGGTCACCCTGAAAAAAAAAAATATTAAAAATTACAAAAAAAAAAAAAAAAAAAAAAATGAAAGATTTTTTTTTTTTTTACTTACCAGAAATGCCTGTTGCTAGGCACATAATCCTAATCTTCCTCTTCCTCCTCCGCGGAGATCTTCTTTCTTCTCTCCTCGTCGAGTTGTCTTCTGGGTAATGGGGCGCGCTGTGTTCTGGGAACTGTGTGTCCCAGAACACAGGGCGTCCCATTCACAAAGCGCAGCGCGACTCGCGCATGCGCAGTAGGAAACGGGCATTGAAGCCGTAAGGCTCCACTGCCTGTTTCCCTTAGAAGGAATGGCGGCGCCAGGACCCGAGGGACGGGTCGGCCTCGGGCGGGCGACATCGCGGGCACCCTGGACAGGTAAGTGTGCTTATTAAAGCGGAGCTCCACCCTAAAGTGGACCTTCCGCTCATTGGAACCCTCCCCCCCTCCGGCGCCACAATTGGCACCTTTCAGGGGGGAGGGGGGGGTGCAGGTACCTGTACAGTACAGGTATCTGCATCACTTCCGGCATAGATTCTGCAGAAGCTACGCCCCTTTCCGCAGAATCCATGCCCCTTTCCGAAGGTCCCCCGCTGCCTGCTGGGAAACACACGGATCCCAGAGACAGCGGGGACCATCCTTATTGCGCAGCGCGACTCGCGCATGCGCAGTAGGTAACCGGGAAATGAAGCCACAAGGCTCCACTTCCTGATTCCCATACCCAAGATGGCGGCGGCAGCACCCGAGAGACGATGGAGAGATCGGCTTCGGGTGCCGACATTATTTTAAAAGTCAGCAGCTGCAGTATTTGTAGCTGCTGGCTTTTAAAAAAAAAAAAAACGGCGGACTCCCGTTAGCAGCTGCAGTGTTTGCAGCTGCTGACTTTTAATTATTTATTTTTTTTAAACGGCCCTCCTCTTTAAGTATTCTCATCGGTGAATGTGGTCCACCATGCCAGGGGCCTCGGACCATATCAACATCGGTAGCTGACTTCATTTTCTGAATAGAACCTGCCCAGCACGTAGATGGATAATGGTTGACTCGTTTCTCCTTCATGCAATCTATTGGGCAGATTTCGCTCCATCTTATTAGGATCATTTCCATTGCCCTTCCTGTACCTTATTTATACCACTTGAGGACCCCTGTTTGGTGTTGCAGCTGTTTGGATTAAAAGTATCTTAGACACTAACATTGCTTTGATGTTATCCTACTCCTACCTCTCACCACACTCCAAATTCTATTTTTGATGCATCATGTACAATGTGATATAACCTCCTGAGGAAGCCAAATTTAGGGTAAAACATGTTGAGATGATTTGTATGATTAGTATGTAACATACTTGTGGCATTTCTAAGCAATAATATGCATCATTTAAAGTATAAATCGTGTGGTCTCAATGGACTTTCCTTTATGACATTTTATGGTAGTATTTAGGGAACTTTGTTCGGTGTTTTATATAAAATATGTCTTTTTGATTATTGGCCCCTTAAAAATCCCAAACAAACATTCCTTTGCTCTTTTATATGGGGATGTGGTATCTCCGATGCCTTCTCTTGTCCATATATTAACTTACCCAGAGCTGAAGACTCTCTTCCCACCTCCATGTGGCCAATCACCAAGATGGAACATTGTCACATGGGATACAACAAAGACCAAAACGAGAGGGCCACGCCCACCTGGTGTATTATCATGAGACCGTTTTATTAACATAAAATACAATCCAGACCCGATGCTGAACCCATGCCCATCACCAAGGGTGCAGCTTACGTGTTTCAAGGGCTGTACCCTCTTCATCAGAGCTGATGCTTTGAGAATAAATGATAATACACTAGACCGTCCTCTTGTCTTTGTTGTAGTCCGTAAAGGATTTCCGCTTTATGAAGTGGGCAGCAAGGCGGATGTGTTGTGGAGTTCCCGATGGTCCTTTTCTTCTTGGGTGAGACAGATGAGGGGCCCTTCCTGAGGACGTCTATAGAGGCTCCGAGATCCTGCAGAACTGATAGTTGTTTTTTGCATTACTGTCACATGAGAGGAAGGGAGAGTCACATGACCCCCAACCCTGAAGTACTGAGCATGTTCCTTCATTTCCCGGGAAGATCAGACCGGCTGGAGGACAGAGAGGGGCAGGATGTACAGCTGGTGGGGCTCCAGGAACGTTATCCTTTTACTTTACCCCCCATGGGCAATGCTCAGGTTACTTCAACATAAACCAATCATTTTTTGTATTTTTTTTTAAATTGCAACATTAATGGAAAGTAGCAATCCTTTGTACCTGGAGAAGTATCTTGTTCTGCTCAGGTCTCCTAACATTCTGAGTTCTCTGATATGCAGATAGTGACTTTAGAGAACCAAGTCAAGGGCTGGCCCCGCCCCTCCCACGTCCTTATTGGATAACTTCTAGTAACTTTACAAGTCTGTACAAATACATTCATGATATGTCACAATATACAGAAACAGTGTCATTTTTTATCATAAAAAGTCAACTTTGAGTCCCAATCAGTGGTTTGCCAAGGCGGAGGTGATTCCATCCCTCTGTGAAGGCAAAATCCGATGTTCTCAGGCTCTATTCTCTGCAATTTAAATGTGTGAATGCATTATGACCATTAGATGGCGCTAGGGAGCATACATCCTTTCTATGTTATTCAGAGCCATTTAGCTGCCATTACAAGGTATTTTCCCTATTCCATGTTTTTTTTTTTTTTTAATACACTATATTCCCAAAAGTATTGGGACACCTGCCTGTACACACACATAACCTTTAATGACCCCCCCAGTCTTAGTCCGGAGGGTTCAATATTGAGTTGGCCCTTTGCAGCTATAACAGCTTCACCTCTTCTGGGAAGGCCGTCCACAATGTTTAGGAGGGTGTCTATGGGGAATGTTTGACCATTCTTCCAGAAGAGCATTTGTGAGGTCAAGCACTGATGTTGGACGAGAAGGCCTGGCTCGCAGTCTCCACTCTAATTCATCCCAAAGGTGTTCTATGGGGTTGAGGACTCTGTGCAGGCCAGTCAAGTTCCTCCACCCCAAACTTGCTCATCCATTTCTTTATGGACCTAAACCTTGTGGACGGCCTTCCCAGAAGAGGTGAAGCTGTTAGAGCTGCAAAGGGCCGACTCAATATTGAACCCTCCGGATTAAGACTGGGGGGGCCATTAAAGGTCATGTGTGTGTAAAGGCCGGCGCCCCAATACTTTTGGTAACATAGTGTCTGTAACTATGTAGCTTGAATTTAAATTTCTAATGGATTTAGAAATAACGAGTGACTTATTGGTAATATAGTGAATGATTCTAGGATGGGAGGAGGGATTGTTGTTTCTTGTAATGGATTTCCAGTATGTGTTAGGGGTGATCTCGGCTCGTTTTATAAAAAAAAAAAAAAAAAAAATGTAAATAAATAATATTTATATTAAATAAAAATGTATATTTTTGAATTACAGATGAACACTTTACAGCCGTCTCCCCAGGCAGGTCAGAAGCTCTCTGTATCTTGTACGACTTTCTCCAACACACCCACATCGGATTCCAAGCAGCTTCCATCCTACGAGGACGCCGTGAGACAGGTGAGACCAAATCATTTATTCTTCATTTCACCCAATAGAAGAAATAATATCATGTATGGGAAGTAATGGTTACTTGAAATGTTTGAACCTCATATATATATATATATATATACGTTGTGTGATAGAAATGTATTGTGCCGATGTTTCCTGGCCTGGAATCTCCTGTAACTGATCCAAAGCCTTCCGACCTTCGTTATGGAATCCAATGATGTCATCTATAAGTTGTCCTCTTGGCTTCTACTGGTCGTCTTCATTTCACAGAAAAATTTTTAATTTTTAAATAATGTATAAAATATTGTAAAAAAAAAATGGAAATAAGATGATTTAGAAAACCTGGACAATCCTAAATTCTTGAAAGAGCCCCGGTCACCAGCTGTGACGAACGAGGCAAATGGGCAGAAAAATTGGGTGGTTTACCAAATGACGGAACGTATCAGGCGAATGTCCAGGTCTGGTGCCAGCAGAGAGTCCTTCATCCAGACAGAACAGAATTTCAGTGGCAGAGATAACAGGCAGATAGTAAAGACAAGCTGGGTACAAATGTAACCCAAACAAATCACAGGCAAATCCATGGCATGGGCAGCCATACGGAAGTCAACGACAGACAGATCGTTATCCGGGCCATAAACAATCAAAGGGTCCCCAGCACTCAGTTTAACTGTTCTTGATTAGGGTACATGTGTGCATTAAAAAGACCTAAACTGCAGTTCTAATTAATGACCAGCAGGTGGTAAAGACTCAACGCTGATCGATAAAAGTCTGTTATTTAATAATAAATTGACAGTTGGGTTTGGATCTCAAACACTGAATTGGCGTGCCGTTTTGCACAACCAGCAGGGATCCAAGAACTTCAGGACCTGAAAAGTCTCTGCCTTGAAACAAGTACAATAATCAGGAGTTCTGCATCCCTGAGGAAGTTCTTAACAAAATACACTCATCCGCACACTGCCTCTTCATGTAGTGAGCTCCTTTTTGTAAAAAGAAATGGCTTCAGCTTGGTCTCCTACCCACGGGAGAACACCCTCCTAATATGTTTCGTTTAGTAGGAGCTTAATCTTAGTTGTCCTTCTGGGCAAAACATCTTATGAGGGTTCTCCCGTGAGTAGGAGACCAAGCTGAAGCCACTATATGCCAAGCCAGTGTTTGGACGGGTGCCATTTTGTTGTAGTCCTCAATGTGTGTCGGACAAACCAGAATGTAGCCCAACAACCAACTGCAAGTATTGTAGCCAGTCAGCCGGGATAACAGATCGGGCAGGATCACAGATTTGAGCAGTATCAATTCTATTTGGTTTTTGGTCTACTGGGGAAGTTTTCATTCTTTTTCGGGAGGAAATGTAATTTTCCAAGATTCGGGAGTAGATTTTGATTTTGAGGGGAAACCCACGTTAAAATATTTATAAAAAAATGGCATGGGCACCCCCACAATCCATACTAGACCCTTAGACCTAGATTGAATTTTCAAGGGGTAACCCAAGGCCAATTTTTTTTAAAATGGCCTCAAAAATCCATACCAGACCCTTAGGTTTAAGCCCCCTGCCCAAGCCATACCAGGCCACAGTCCCTCAACATTGGGGGGGCGGTGCACCTTGTCCACATGTTGATAAGAACAAGAGACTCTTTGCCACAATCCTGGATGGTTGTGGGGGTGCGGGGGTTGACTTATCGGGATCTGAAAGCCCCCTTTAACTAGGGGGCCCCCAGATCCCAGCCCCTCCCCTCTACTCATTCACCAAAAATATGCTAAAAGTTAATAAAAACACAAAGACAGTCCTTTATTAAAAATGTAAATCCAGCGCCAATCACGATGAATGCCGCCGAGCTACACACAAAAAAAAGCCAGTCAAGAGACCCTCATCAAATGACAGGTAAACATGGGGGTGTGGTCACCCGGTGACGTCACAAACGCTACATTTCCAGCGTGCCCGTGTCTATAGGCCAGACGTTGTTGTCTAAACTTTGAATAAAATGTCTTACTCAACATTTTCCTCACTACAATATGTTCTTTCCACAGCAAGTCACAAGAAGCCAACAGATAGATGAACTTCTCGACGTTCTGATAGAAAGCGGAGGTAGGTCCACCATACAGACAATCTCAACATTTACAAATGTTTTTTGACACATTATTTATAATTCTCATGAATATATAATTATTTGATTATCTTAATAATTTTATTTCAGAAATGCCAGCAAATGCCAAAGATGAGCGGTCATGTGGGCAGAAGATGACCCAACTGGGCGGGCCAACGGGAAACACCAATCTATCTGCCCCAAATTCTCACCTCCCTTACGATAACTGCCCCAATAATGACAGCCACCTTGAAGTCTTACTGAATACCCACAGTCCCATCGGGAGGGCCGCCGAAATCCCTCTGCTTAAGATAGGAAATGACGATGTGCACTTTGAACGTGTTCTGGAAGGATTTTCAGGCAAAGTGACTGAAGATATTCTCCCGTCCAGAGAGATCTTAGAAACTTCTCTGTCTCCTATGGAGACCCAGATGTCACCGTCGTCCACGGAAAGCGCTGCCCTCCACCACTTAAGCTTTACCGAATCTCCGTGGGAGACCATGGAGTGGCTGGACCTAACCCCACCAAGCTCGGCCACAGGTTTGGGATCCCTTACTACTACTGGTCCCAGCATTTTCAACACTGATTTCCTAGATGTTAACGATCTCAACTTAAACAATGCAATGGACCTGCACTTAGAACAGTGGTAATCGCCGCCGCCGGTTATTTATCTTTAGAGCCAAAGAAAAAAGAAGCTTCAAAGCAACGTGCCAAAGAACGAGTTCACCAAAGACCAGCCAAAGTCCGATGAAGACGTTTCTTTATAAGTGTTACAAAATAATCCGCGTGTCTTTGAGGTGGATCGGCCATCACAGCTGGGCGTCCAATGACTTGAGTAGTGGATGGGATGGTCACATATCGGTCAGATCTCAAACCACTCAGACATCAAACAAAACCGCGGACCGGAAAGGTTCAAACATGAAATAAAAATTGATACCTGTGAGTTTCTAATGCTAAATTGCAATGGTAGAACTTTCATTTTAACCCACAAACAAGGGCAAGAAAAGCTTCATACAGAACATGTCCGCAATTACCTGTAAGGCTGCGTTCACACCTGAGCGTTTTTTTACCGCGATTTTGTTCAGGTCACCAATGTAAAAGGCAGAAAAACGCCTGGAATCTGCCCCAAAGAAGCTGATGTTATTTTTTTGAGCTTAGGGCATTTTATCCAGGCGTTTTCAGATGTGAACAGGTGCCATTGAAATGAATGGGATTTTGCTTGTTGGGCGTTTTTCAGGCGTTTTTTGGGGGCGTTTTACAAGCTGAAAACACTCGGGTGTGAATGCAGCCTAATAAATTACTTCTTGCCCCATACATCTGCTTTGGTATGGAAGGTTGGGCTGACTCCCTACCAAGAACTCAACACCAATGTGATGTCACACCGATGATATAAACAAATAAAAATATTTACGGCAAGATGCCCATTTTATATATATATTTTTTGTTTTTTAAGGTCTTATCTTTGGTACCAGCGCAACAGAGGGATTTTAGCTTACAATTAGCTCTTAAACCCTGTATAATGTTATTTTTTTAGTCACTGGAAGTGCGATGTTGTACAGTCTTGAAACTCATTTTTTTTGTGCTTTTTTTGTCTGTATATTTTTGGGCACAGAATATGATTCATTTCAATGCACAATTGATTTTTGTTAAATTCATCTTCAGGATTTGACTTTTTTTTGGACGGGGGGCTACAACCTTATCATTAATTTTAAGATTTTAAGCTTAACTCCTATCAGAAGTTAAAAAAATAATAATAACACCATTGAATGCAATCTTGTATTTATTAAATAATAAAAAAAATCCCATAATGTATTTTTAAGTACAACTTTTTAAATGCCTGAATTTGTTGACTCAATTTGACGGGGGCTACAACCTTATTATTTTTATGTTGGCAGTAGGATTCAATTTTAAGCTTAAGGCCAATCAGAAGTAAAAAAAAATAAAAAATAACACCATTGAATGCAATTTTGTATTTATAAAAAAAAAAAATCTCATAATATATTTTTAAATACAACTTTTTAAATATCTGAATTTGTTGACTCAATTTGACAGGGACTACAACTTTATTACTATTTTCATGTTGCCAAAAAGATTCAATTTTAAGCTCAACCCTAAGCCGAAGTTAAAAAAAAAAACATTTAATGGAATTTTGTATTTATTTAAAAAAAATCCTATAATGTATTTTTTAATACGACTGGTTAAATGCCTAAATTTGTAGACTCAATTTGACTGGAGCTACAACCTTATCATTTTTTTTATGTTGGCTGAAAAATAAAATTTTAAGCTAAACTCCAATCAGAAGTTTAAAAAAAAAAACACAATTGAATGCGATTTTGTATTTATTTAAAAAAAAAATATATAATTAATAATAATATAATGTATTTTTAAATACAACTGGTTAAATGCCTGAATTTGTTGACTTCATTTGGTGGGGCTACAGCCTTATCATTATTTTATGTTGGTCCTAAGATCTGATTTTAAGCGCTTAACTCCATTTAGGAGGAGTTAAAAAAACTAACATTGAATGCAACTTTGTATTTATAAAAAAAAAAATCATATCATGTATTTTTTTTTTTTTTTTTTTCATTTTGCATAGAGTAAAGGAGGATTATAACGCCTGTCAGATTTTTGTGGCCCATTTTTAGAGATTTCCCTTCACTTCCTGTCCCACAACCAAACAGGATATGAGAGGGAATCCCTTGGGGACCCCCCAGGTCACCAGGACTAGTTTCCCCAGATTTCCTCTCTGTTACTTTTCTGGGGACAACACAAAATTTGGGGTTTTCTTTCAGTTTCGATGATAACGGTAAACAGGACAAATAGAGAGGGAGAATCGAAACGGGGCACAGACAGCTAAAAAACTGACATCCATCTACGCTCTATCCAAAACAAAAACAAAAAAAAAAGTCTGTTATACTTTAATATTTGTGGTTGGCCTGAAGTTAAGTTTCCTCTGGGGAAAAAATAAATTTAAAAAAATAATAAGGCGAATAAACTGTTGACCAACAACAGCAAGCTTACAGCTTTCTGCATTAAAATTATATATATAAAAAAAAAATTCCACGTTTGCCATGTTATGTCTTGTATCCCCTTTTTTATTTGTTAAAAAAAAAAAAGAAGAAAATAAAAAAGGGATACAAGACATAATATGACAAAGATGGAATTGTCCATTTTGAAATTTTTGAAAATTGCAAAAAAATATTTTTTTTATACTTTTAATTCTGAAAACTGTAACATTATTGTTGTTGGTCAACAGTTTATTCACTTTAAGATTTTTTTTATTTTTTTTCACATTCTATTGGTTTAAAAAAAAAAAAAAAAAGAAACCACAATATTGTACTAGCAAATGACAGATCTCAGAATTCCGCTCGCTTCCCGTCCATATAAATAACAGTACACGAGATCCTGAAATCATACGTAGAACAATGTAAATAATTTATGTAAATAGACTTGTGTTTTTTTTTTTTCTGGACTGTGTAAAATATAATAACACCGAAGTGCTCAGTGTAGTCCGATGGCCTCGCGACAACCGGTACTGTACAGACGTCTGCCTTTGTTTTGGGGTTGAGAACTACGTTTAAAAAAAAATAAAAAATCACTTTTTGTATTATTATGCTACTGGAAGACGACACACTAATAATTCTCTCTTTTTGTTGCCCTGATAAAGTATTTCGGAAATTGTAGAAGGGAAACATAAATGTTGTATGTCAAGTTAAACTGTACATAGAAAAAAAAGAAAAATCTGCACCCATTTGTAGCTTCTACACTGTATATAATATCTCCAATTGTTTTTAAAGGCCATTCAAAATACAGGAAGTGTTTATATATATAAAAAAAAATTGTGATGTTCACCAGACTAACGGACTACATCGCCGCATGCTGTATATAGGTAGAAATAGTTTCTTTTTTATGTTGAAAAGCACCAATATTTTGTACAAAGATTCACCATGCACTGCTAATATAGAGAACGAGCACCAAAAGTGTCTAAAATTTGTATTTTTGACAGTTAAAAAAAAAAGCCATTCCATACAGAGATAAAAGTAGCACTTTATGCCAGCATAAAATTTTACATTTATTTGTTGTTTAAAAAAAAAAATTCCCATTTGTTTGCAACTTTATTCTAATTCTTGAAACTTTTACTAAGGCATCCAAAAGCCCTATGCTTCCTTTATAAACACTTAAAAGGCCCAAAATTTGCATTAAGAAAAAAAAGTTACATATTTTTTTTAAAAGGCCAAAAACATACATTTGTATTAAGAAAAAACGTTTTTTTAAAGGCTAATAAATATACATTTGCATTAAAAAAAAGGTCAAATCACTTTTTAAAAAGCCCAAAAACCTACATTTGCATTAAGAAAAAAAAAAAATGTTAAATATTTTTTAAAAGGCCAAAAACATACATTTGCATTAAGAAAAAACTTTAAATCATTTTTTTTTTTAAAGGGCAAAAACTTTTTAAATCTTTTTCTTTTTTTAAAGGACAAAAACATACATTTGCATTAAGATTTTTTTTTTTTTTTTTTAAAGGCTAATAAATAGACATTTGCATTAAAAAAAAAGTCAAATAACTTTTTAAAAAGCCAAAAAACATACATTTGCATTAAGAAAAAACTTTAAATAATTTTTTTTTTTTAAAGGACAAAAACATACATTTATGTTAATAATAATAATAATAATATTTGAAGAGGCCAAAAAAGATGCACTTGCATTAAACTTTTTAAATATTGTTTTACTTTGTCTTCAAAGGTTTGTCTCATATGTTTGAAATTTAAGACAAAAAGAACAAAAACAAAATTAAGATCTTTAATCTTATTTTTAGTGCAACGTATAGATTCCACACAATTATGAAATGGTAGCTATTATATACAGAGAAAAAATATACTATATATATATATATATATATATATATATATGTGTGTGTGTGTATATATATATAATATATATATTTTTTTTTGCAAGCGTGTGTTGAAGCAGCATTTACTGTCATTTATCATTTTCTTCTGTCCCTTGTAAGTATCAGTAAATAGCCGATGCGATTTATGTTCCCACTTTGAACGTTGTTTGAAGACTTTATCTACGAATGTTCCGTCGTGATTTTCAAACCTATTTTGGGAAATTTTCTTGACAAAACAGGACTTGATCTGTGAACGTCTCTTTAACTATCTTTTTTTTTTTTAATATATATATTTTTTTTAGTTACAGACATTTATTTGCCAAACAAAGTGGGACCTTAATTTAAAGTAGTATTATTTTAAGTATCTTAATATATTGGATGTTTAAAAGTTAAATATTATTATTAAAAAATAACTAATCCAAAAATATGTCGCTAACACATCACAGGTACCAAGATTTATTCTGTTTATTTGAATTCAGTTCAGTAATTATATTCTGGTGTGCCGTGTACTATAGACAATCCATCATACCGCATTAAAAAAAAAAAAGAAAAAAAAAGAAACCAAGAGGACAAAGGAAATGTTTTAGCTATCAGGTTATCACTGGAATAAAAGCTAATTGGGGACCAAGTCCATCTTGGATGCAATTGGACAAGCTCAGGATTGTAAAGCCACATCATTCCTTTTTAGTTCAGTTTAGCCTATTCCACAAAAATTTAAATCATTAAAAATTAAAAAATACAAGTCAAAACAAAAAAAAATATTTGTGCTTACCTTCCTTAATACAATGACATGCAAATGTCTAACAGTGCAGGCTATTTAATCAAGAGACGCACATTTGCCGCTTGATAAATTAAATGTACAAATATTTTTTTTTTTTTTTTTTTATTTAAGAAGAAAAAGATTTTATATTTGTATTTTATTCAAAAAAACTGGTTAAACAAAAATTCAGCCTGTCCCACCTTTAAACATAAAACGCATAGGTTTGTCCAGTTTTTTTTCTTATTTTTATTTTAATACACTGCCACATTTTTTTCATCACTGAACCAGCAATAGTGCATTGATGTAATAAAAAATAATTATGCCATTTTTTTTCTATTATTTCTTTGTTATCATATTTAAAGTAAATGGAAAATGTCAAAGTATTTCAACATTTTTAAAATTTTTATTTTGAATAAAATAAATATGATGATTGTCCAATGAGATGGTGCACATGACAGTTCACTCATATGAGACATACAACCTTTTGATATTTTTTTTTTTTTTTTTTTGTGGTTATCTGTCATTTATAGATGAATAATTATTTTATATTAATTTTAAAAAATGCGTGCCCTCACTTTTCTGTGTTATGAGCAACGACATGCAATGCAAAGGTACTAAATACTGTATTTTATTGTAAAGCGGAAAAGCATGGATGAAAAAAAAAAAAAAGAAAAGAAAAAAATAGCTCACGTATATATTTTTGTCCTTGTGGCCAGTCACATGCAAGTGTTTTGATATGAATTATAGGGGGTTTTGTTTCTATGTTTGCCTTAAACTTTAATGGGGAAAAAAAATAAAAAATTATGCAACTTTCTATTGTTGAAAAAAAATGTATTTGTATATTTTTCCAGTTTTTGAAAAATTTTAATAATTGTGTAAAATATGTTATGCCCTTTTGTGCAAAAAAAAACGAACAAAAAAAAAAACATCTACCGTATTGTTTTAAATAAAAAAATAAATAAATAAAAAAAAGTGTGTAAATTCTTTTCTTCAGAAGATGTCGGGCCGAGGGTTGGAGATCAGGGAGGAGCGAATGATAAGGAGAGATTATCGGGGTCTCAAATCTCAATGTGATTAAGCCAAGAATTCACAATCGATCGGCCCCTTACAGTAAAGACCCCTTCCACACAGGGCCGGCGCGGGCGTCGGCGGTTAAAACGCCGTTTAACCTGCTGTTATATGTCGCTAGCGGGGCAATTTTAACCCCCCAGCCAGGAGGGGTTAAAAAGGGGGGTTAAAATCGTCCTCTTACATTTATGTGTATACCCCTCCCCCACCGCCCCAAAGACGCTGCTTCCAGGACTTTTTTTTTCCTGCCTCCTGCAAGCGCGCCGCCCCAGTGTGACCGCACTCGGGACCTTCACCCTCCTGGGGCTGCAGACGAGGTCGCATACTGCCGCTATTTTTAGTGCAAAATCGCCTGTGAGGCGCCTCGGTGTGAAAGGGATCTACAGACTCCGCCTCCGACTTCTCGCAGGCGGCGTTCACACCTCAGCGCGGCGCCTTTCAACTTGCACATTTTTTATACAGCATTTTTTAGTTTTAGTGTTTTTTTTTAATCAGCCAATAGAGAAAACGATCGCCGCTTGCATTTTTAGTTACTAGGCATTTCAGCTTTTTTTAGCTTCTGCTTTTATGTCTTTTATTATTATTAATAATTTATTATTATTATTTTTTTCGTTATGAATGAATACTAAGTAATTATAAATAAATAATTAACTCCTAACTGAAACCTCTAACCCTTAAAAAATAAAAATAATAATAAATAGCTCAACACCCCAACACACAATAAATACATTATTATTATAGTAATGTATCTATTTTTTGTGGTAGGGTGTTTATGTATAAATATATTTTTTTATTAATGTAAACGTTTTAAATTTTTTTTTTTCTTTTGCTTTTAAATGTAGAGGAGAGATGGGGGGGGGGGGGTGTCTTATAGATCCTCAGGTCTTTCCATAAAGAGGGCCTGTCATATCGGAGGGGGGGGGGGGGTGTCTTATAGATCCTCAGATCTCAAGAAGAGGACCTGTCATGCTCTATTGTTATTGTGAGAGCAATAAAGGTGATCAAAGATTTTTGTTTTTAGAGGGACAGGGTAAGAATTAAAATGTGCTCCACCCCCACGTGCTCTGCCCCGCATGCTCTGCCCCGTGTGCTCCACCCCCGCATGCTCTGCCCCGCATGCTCTGCCCCGTGTGCTCCACCCCCGCATGCTCTGCCCCGTGTGCTCCGCCCCTGCATTCTCCGCCCCGTGTGCTCCACCCCCACGTGCTCTGCCCCTGCATGCTCCTTTCCGCCTTCTCCGCCCCGTATGCTTTGCCCCCGTGTGCTCCGCCCCCGGCGTGCTCGTGCGCAGTAGTGAACGCATACAGAGGTCACACCCACATATGTAAACGGCGTCCGCACAACACGTGAGATTTCGCCGCGGATGTCAGAGCGATAATTCTCTATCACAGATCTCCTCTGTCCTTTCACATTGGCGCTCCGCTCAGCACAATCCGCTCACTCGGCAGGGGGGGAGGGGATTGATCCGCTGATCTCCGCTGAGCGAGTGGATGACCCACCTGTCTCCGCCCTCCTCTATGGCGAGATCAAATGAAAACGCCTGCCCATCCGATCCGCCAGACGGATTCTAAATCGGGTCCCCATCCACCTGGATTTCACGGATCGGATCGGGTGTCAGAGGAAACGTCACCGCCGCCATCCGCCACTCCAGTAAACGGAACGTCCAATCGGGTCGGCCTGAAAAACTGACAGACCTGATTGGACCGCCTGTGTGAAAGGGGCGGAACTCTAAACTTGGTAACCTGTAGAAATGTGTAAAGCGGCACCTACAGAGAATTCTGAGGATCGAAGATTGTCGCCGTTCCACGAGCGCAAATTTAAAGCGCGACATGTTAGGTATCTATATACTCGGCGTGACATCATCTTTTATAGTATACAAAATATATATTATATCATATTTATAGTATACATAATATATAGACGTAGATATTATGTTTTTTTAAATTATTTATTAAAGAGGTTTTTTTTATTGCGTTAGAAAGGCCGCTGCGCAAAAACCACGTGACATAAAAAATTGCCGCCATTTTATTCTCCAGGTTTTCTGCTAAAAAAATATAATTTTTGGGGAGTTTTAAGTAATTTTTTAAACAAAAAATACAGATTTTTTTCCTCATCAAAGAGTGTCAGAAAGAGGCTTAGAGGATCGTTTTTAGATTCCACTTCCAAGGAGTCCACTATTTATTTATAACGGAGATCCTTCACTAGAGCTGCCTTTACAGTAAAGAATCCACAATCTGATTATTCTTACAGCCAACAATCGTTTATTATCATCTGATTATCCTTTAAGAATAATATCTAAGCCATTCCCTCACAAAGAGTCCTCAGTGCCTGTACTACAGAACACCTCCCCTCCACACATGTGCCGTTCCGCTCATTTCAAACTGAAATTCGGACACATTTTTCCTCGCTCAGAAATTTAGATGTATCCGATTCTCTAAATTGCAATAATAACAAATTGATATGAATTAAACTTACAGACACAATTCCAATTTAAATACTTTTCGAAGTGAATTCGAATTTCTGAAGAGAATAAAATAGAATAGAATATAAAGCAATAGAATAGAAAATAATAGAATGTAATATAATAGGGTAATAGGGTAAACAGAACAGAATACAAAAAAAAATTATATATATGGACAGAATAGAAAATAAAAGAATAACCTGAAAGGGTGGGATTTTATGGGCGATAAAAAAATATGCATAACAGAATTTCACATATAAAAATTGTAATTTATTGTAATTTTTATATGTGAAATTTTGTTATGTATATTTTTTTATTGCCCATAAAATCCCACCCTTTGAGGTTATTCATATATTATCAAGGGATGGTGGCAATCTACATGTGTGGCCTTAAGAATCACTCAATTACTAGAAAATAAATGAACAGAGTAAAACAGAATAGAATAGAATAGAAAATAAAAGAACAGGAAAAAATAGAAAAGGAAATAAAGAAATAGAATAAAAAATTGAATAAAATAGAATATATCCATCTTCTGAAAATTCTAAGTTTGAATAGAATAAATTTGAATTCAAATAAAATAGACAAGAATACAATAGAAAAGAACAGAATAGAACATAAAATAGAAAGAATCTAAAATGATATAACCGTTTTCAGAAATTCTAATTTGGAATAGAATAAATTTGAATTTGAATAGAAAGGAGAAGAATAGAAAAGAAAAGAATAGAAAAAACAATAGGATAGAATGGAATAGAAAGAATATAACTATCTTGCAAAGTTTGACTTTCAAATAAAATAAATTCTATTTCGAATGGAATTAGAAAAATATTCCAATTAGAATAAATGAAAGGAATTCCGAAAACAAATGAAACAAATTTATGTAAAAAACGAATCGAAAGGAAAGGCATTTTTCCGTTCTGCACATGTCTACTTCTCTCTGACAGTAAAGAAGAGTCCACAGATCGTTTACAATAGAGAATCTTCTGACTGCTGTAACTGTGAAGAATCCACAACACGACTTCCTGCAAAGAATCTACGACAAGAAAAGAATCTTCGCACATTCAGTCCGGTGATCCCATTATAATGTGAGGGCAGCTGGTCAATGATTGCCCATCAATTTGGGGTTTTTAATGCTCATCTGCTTGTTAGCATTCTGCTACTCAAGCCCATCCCCCGCCCGCTTCCTGCTCGGAGTATTTTTTTTTTTAAACTCTGCTGACGTAAATGAAATAAAAATCGCGGAGAGAATGCGCCTAATGATGCCATCAATTTCTTCCATTTTTCCGAGGCGTGCAGCATGGCTATTGTCAGTGTGCTTATCCTGCCGCTCCGCCAGTGTACACACATCATAACATAAAGGATGATTCACCGCGCATGGCACCGCTTGGCAGAGCGTCAGGAAAATAACGCGTTCCGTCCTGACGTCTGGAACCTGTCATCTGCCACCCGAGGTTTTTATATTTTATTCAAAATGTGAGGGACATCCAAATCCGACACACAAAGACCAACAAATAGGAAAACGGGTTACAAAGCTGACGATGTCCCTGATTGGTCACTCCATCTCCTGCTTGACAGGTGTGCAGGTACAGCAAAAAAGAAAAAGAAAAAAAACATTCCTTTAATCCAAATTTTTTACTTTAAAATTATATATTTTTTTTAGCATACAGTTATTCTTTAGACCTCATTCGCACATATACTGTATATATATATGTGTATGTATATATATATATATATATATATATATATATATATATATATATATTTTTTTTTTTATATATAAATTATATATAAAAATACATCATAATATAGAAAATATATATCTATATAATAAAATTATTCATTATAGGACATTGTTAAATTGTAATCTTTTTGCTACATTTTTTGTTTAGTTTTTTTGCACACACATTAATCACCTGCTGTCCACAATCACCGATATTATTAGTTTATTCCAAATGTTACATTTTTTTTATTTATTTTTTTTAGAATTATTTATTACAGGACATTGTTATGGTGATGGAATAATTTTAATCCTTTTGCTTTATTTATTTTCTTATTTATTTTCACACCTTAACCACTTTCTGCTCAGTCAGGACAACCAAATCCGTCAGAAAACTACCTGACCGGGAAAAGGTGATACAAAGCTGTGATTCTTTAAATCACATTCACACATATACTGTATATTATTATAAATATACATTTATACCGTATAATATACAATATATATATATATATATATATATATATATATTGTTTTATATATAGTTTATATAATATTACAATGTACTGTATGGAATATATTATCATTTAATAATATCATTATTTATTATAGGAAATTTTTAAATGCAGAGAATCATTTTAATCCTTTTTGTATTTTTTTTTTTTGCACACACATTAACCACTTGCTGTCTGTCCAAATCTGACACAAAAACACCGACTAGGAAAAGATAATACAAAGCTGGCAATGTCTGTAATGCCGCGCACACACCATCAGACTATCCTCATACACACGGTCGGACTTTGTACAAACTTTTCCGTGGACTTTTGTACAAAGGGCGTGGTCCACAAGTTTGTATTGCATACACACGGTCGGACTTTTTGACAACAAACACGAACGTAGTGACGTCACAACGTACTGACGCCGCTTCAAAAGAGGACGTTCAATGACTCCAGCGCCACCTTTGGTCAACTTCTGTATTGTAGTCTGATCTTTTGCATTGGTTCTGAGCATGCGTGTTTGTACCTTGTACAAAAGTCCGATGCTTTTGCGTACACACGGTCGGACTTTGCTCCATCGGACTTTTGTTGCCAGAATGTTTGTCCGTTCGCACAGCCAACAAAAGTCCGATGAAAACAGAAAACGTTTGTCCGATGGAGCGCACACACAGTCGGATGTTGCTCCAGAACAGATAATTTGCATGTTTGTTGTCAAAAAGTCCGACCGTGTGTACGGGCCTTTAGAAAGAAGTTTTGACTCAAAATTGTCCGCCGGACTCGGCAGTCCGGCGGACAATCCGGCCGTCTGTGCGCCAATCCACCGGGATGAAATGAAGGGGCCTCCGCTTTCTTCTTCCAGCTCTTGCGGTGGCCGGGTCTTCTGTCGCCGCCGCCTTCTCTTCTTCTTTTCGGCGTAGGGGTTCCCCTTTAAGTCCATACCAGGTGACGGGGCCAGCGAGGCGTCAGTCTCACCGATGGAGGCGGCGACATTCACTTCCTGCGCTAGTCCCGTCTACCTGGAGCCGCGCTCAAAATGAACGGACTTTTCTCCGTGCGGGCAAGTCCGTTCATTTCAGAAGTCCGGCGGACTCCCGCCATAGTTACATTGTTAGTCAGGTTGAAAAAAGACACAAGTCCATCCAGTTCAACCACAAAAAAATAAAAAATAAATATATAATAAATATCACACAATCCCATCTACACAATTCTATACACAGGTGATCCAGAGGAGGGGGAAACCCCCAGCAGAGCCAATGATCCAATCTGCTACAGCCGGGGATCACCTTTCCCTATAGTCTGGCGGTTTGTCCGCTGGAAAAGTCCGGTCGTGTGTGGGCAGGTCCGCGGCGGACCTCCGCTGCAAAGTCCTCCGGATAGTCCGATCGCGTGTACGCCGCGTAATGGTCACTTCATCAACCCGACAGATACAGCAAAAAAATAAAAATAAAGGAGCCAAAACTATTCCAATATTCATTTCTATCCACATTTTATTACATTTATTTATTTATTTTTTACTTAGAGTGATTATTCACACATATACTGTATATTACATTCATAAAATATACAATATATATATATAGTTTTATATAATATATAACACTAAAATGTACTTTACAGTATATATTATCATATAATAATAGAATTATTTCTTAGAGGACATTTTTAAATGTATATAAATGAATGGAATGATTTTAACTAATTACATGTTAACTACTTGCTGTCCGGGAAAACCCAAATCCAACACGAAACTAACAGGAAATATACCGGTATATATATATATACAGAGGGGCAAATAACGATCGTCTCCCCTGCAGATGGGGTAAGTTTTGCCCCCTTCCATAGAAATGAAGGGTCTATAATTGTATTTTATATGATAGAGACAGAAAATCAACCAAAAATCCAGAAAAATCACACAATACAAATGTTATAAATGGAGTTCAGTGAGTAAAATAAGTATTTGATCCCCTTAGTAGTCGGTGGAGAAACCCTTGTTGGTGATCACAGAGGTCAGACGTTTCTTGTAGGTGGTGATGAGGTTTCCACATCTCAGGAGGGATTTTCTCCTCTCTTCTCTACAGATCTTCTCTAAATCCTGAAGGTTTCTTGGCAAATCGAAGTTTCAGCTCCTCCATACATTTTCTATAGGATTAAGGTCTGGAGACTGGCTGGGCCACTCCATGATCTTAATGGGCTGCTTCTCGAGCCCCTCCTTTGTTGCCTCTGCGGTATGTTTTGGGTCATTGTCATGCTGGAAGACCCATCCATGACCCATCTTCAGTGTTCTGGATGAGGGAAGACTCTCCTGGACAGTCCGGGTTTTGAATCACGTGTCCAGGTTTCAGACAGGCTGAAACCCGGACACATTATTCAAACCGAGCAGTGGCTCCTCAAGTAACCAAGATAGTCACAGAAATCTTTTGATATCAAAATAAAATTGCTATCTGGGAGCTGCAGGTGGCTGTCTTGGGGCAAGTTCTGCATCACTGGGGGGAGGGGCAGGGTGATGATGTCAGAAAGAGCAATTTGGCCACACCCACTGTTGACTGCGGCACGCTATGCGCCCCACATTACTGCTCTCCTTGGGGCACCCAGAGGTGTCCCCGGCCGCTAAAGTGTTCGGGTTCGGCTTGAAGAATTGGTGGCAATCCTATTCTCACCGAGCTTCTTGCTGATGGTCTTGTAGCCCATTCCAGCCTTGTGCAGGTCTCCAATCTTCTCCCCGACGTCCTCTGACAGATCTTTGCTCTTCCCCATGATGGTGAGGATTGGAGGGAAGGGATTCTGTGGACAGGCGTCTTCTATACACATAACGAGGTGTCGTTAGGAGAACCTTCTTACATTGACAGGACTGATCTGTGTACCACATGAGCCCCTACTGGAGCCAGTCTGTGGGGGGAGGGGTATTGTTGGTTGGTAGGGGATCAAATACTTATTTTACTTTCTCCATTTATAACATTTGTATTGTGTGATTTCTCTGGATTTTGGTTGATCTTCTGTCTCCGTCATATAAAATACACCTCTGATAACAATGATAGACCTTCATTTCTATGTAAGAGGGCAAAACTTACACAATCCTCAGGGGAGACGATCGTTATTTCCCCCCTCTGTATTTACACCATGTCATAAAAGTAAGTACACCCCTCGGTGACATTTCTTCTCTCTTTTCATGTGACAACACTGAAGAAATGACACTTGTCTACAATGTAAAGTAGTGAGTGTACAGCTTGTATAACAGTGTAAATTTCCTGTCCCCTCAAAATAACTCAACACACAGCCATTAATGTCTAAACCGCTGGCAACAAAAGTCAGTACACCCCTAAGTGAAAATCTCCAAATTGGGCCCAATCAGCCATTTTCCCTCCCCCCGGTGTCATGTGACTCGTTTTACAAGGTCTCAGGTGTGAATGGGGAGCAGGTGTGTTAAATTTGGTGTTATCGCTCTCACTCTCTCATACTGGTCACTGGAAGTACAACATGGCACCTCATGGCAAAGAACTCTCTGAGGATCTGAAGATAAGAATTGTTGCTCTACATAAAGATGGCCTAGGCTATAAGAAGATTTCCAAGACCCTGAAACTGATCTGCAGCACGATGGCCAAGACCATACAGCGGTATAACAGGACAGGTTCCCCTCAGAACAGGCCTCGCCATGGTCCACCAAAGAAGTTGAGGTCACGTGATCAGCGTCATATCCAGAGGTTGTCTTTGGGAAATAGACGTATGAGTGCTGCCAGCATTGCTGCAGAGGTTGTAGGGGTGGGGGGTCAGCCTGTCAGTGCTCAGACCATACGCCGCACACTGCATCAAATTCCGACATCACTCACAGGGGTTACTTCCGTGTATCGCGGCTTTGGCGCTCTGATTGGACGGCGCCGCAATGACATCACAGGAGCCACCGGTAATGTTCGTGTCATTGCTTCGGTGCGCTTGTGCCGATGACATCAGCAAACACAGGGATTAGGGGATATCCGGGGTAGGTACAGGTAAGTCTTACCTATGCGGTCTACAAGCCCTTTACACGCCTGTCGTCCACAACAACCACATTCAACACACAAAAAACACAGGAAGAGGGACACAAAGAATTGTGATTTGATGTCGGGATAAATCTGATGTAGAAAGCCGCGTGCGCAGGACAACGCCATGTCCAATAAAGTGAGACTTCTCTCTACAAACAGGCGTGTGACCCATGTGATGTAACATACTAAGGCCGTGTTTATATAACATGATACATAAATGTCAGGGGCTCGACTGCGCTCCATCCACCCCTCCCCCCCCCATCTGCACTTCTTCAGCTCGCTGTGTTTTGTTTAGGAATGAAAGCGGAGAATAGTGACGGGTGAAACGTGGCGGCGCGGCATAAAACAGACCGCGACTTTTCCTGTCTTTTTTCTCTGTTTTATTATGTGCCACATTAGCGGGCATCGTCCTCCTCACTCCTACAGACCACACATATGGCAGACATGTCTGTGTCCTCTACATCACCGCCACCGCGTGCCGCACACCCGCCAGGGACCACATCATCTACAGATATATATACATACACTATTACCAAAAGTATTGGGACGCCTGCCTTTACATGAACTTTAATGACCCCCCAGTCTTAGTCCGGAGGGTTCAATATTGAGTTGGCCCTTTGCAGATATAACAGCTTCACCTCTTCTGGGAAGGCCGTCCACAAGGTTTAGGAGGGTGTCTATGGGAATGTTTGACCATTCTTCCAGAAGAGCATTTGTGAGGTCAGGTACTGATGTTGGACGAGAAGGCCTGGCTCGCAGTCTCCACTCTAATTCATCCCAAAGGCGTTCTATGGGGTTGAGGTCAGGACACTGTGCAGGCCAGTCAAGTTCCTCTACCCCAAACTCACTCATCCATGTCTTTATGGTCCTTGCTTTGTGCACTGGTGGGCAGTCATGTTGGAACAGGAAGGGACCGTCCCCAAACTGTTCCCACAAAGTTGGGAGCATGAAATTCTCCAAAATGTCTTGTTATGCTGACGCCTTAAGAGTTCCCTTCACTGGAACTAAGGGGCCAAGCCCAACCCCCCACCATAATCCCCCTCCGACACCTTAATCCCTCCTCCCCCACTCCATAATCCCCCTTCCCCCCTCCCCCCACACCATAATCCACCCTCCACCCACCCACACCATAATCCACCCTCCACCCACCCACACCATAATCCCCCCTCCCTCCCCCCACACCATAATCCCCCCTCCACCCACCCACACCATAATCCCCCCTCCCTCCCCCCACACCATAATCCCCCCTCCACCCACCCACACCATAATCCCCCCTCCCCCTCCACCAAATGATTTGGTCCAGTGCACAAAGCAAGGTCCATGCAGCACTTTGTTTGTTAATATTGTTTAAACCTTTATCTTATATTTACACATTTCACAATGAAAACTGTACAAAAAAAATAATAATATTTAACCACCTCGCGCCCGCCTTGTAGCCGATTTACGGCCTTAGAGCAGGCGCTTTCCTGCAATTGGCCGTCCCTGGACGGCCTGTTGTTTACTTCCGCAATGCGCGCCGCCACGGGCGCGCATCGCGGAAGTTCTGTGTTCGCCGTGTCCCCCGGGGACAGGCAAACACAGATCGCTGTAAACGGCCAATCACAGCAGCCATTTACAGCGTGATCGGCGTGTCCAATGGGAGATGATCTCTTATGTAAACATATGAGATCATCTCTCAGTGCCGCTCTCCCTCCTCCCACAGACAGCGTGTGAGAGGGGAGAGATGAACGGCTGCAGCAGCCATCAGTGCACAGAGAAAAAAAAAAAGTGTAAAAAAAAAAGTGCCATCCTCCCCCAGTGCAATCCTCCCCCAGTGCCATCCTGCCCCAGTGCCATCTGCCCCAGTGCCATCCTGCCCCAGTGCCATCCGCCCCAGTGCCATCCTCCCCCAGTGCAATCCTCCCCCAGTGCCATCCTGCCCCAGTGCCATCCGCCCCAGTGCCATCCGCCCCAGTGCCATCCACCCCAGTGCAATCCACCCCAGTGCAATCCACCCCACCCCAGTGCCACCTGCCCCCAGTGCTATCTGTCCCCAGTGCCACCTGTTGTCAGTGCCATTTGTCCCCAGTGCCATCTGTCATCAGTGCCACGTATAAGTGGCATCTGTCATCAGTGCCACGTGTCATTAGTGCCACATAGTGCCATCTGTCATCAGTGCCATGTATCAGTGCCATTTGTCATCAGTGCCACCTGTCAGTGTCACGTGCCATCTGTTGTCAGTGTCATGTGTCATCAATGCCACTTATCAGTGCCATCTGTCATCAGTGTCATGCATCATCGGTGCCACGTATTAGTGCCATCTGTCATCGGTGGCACGTATTAGTGCCACGTATTAGTGCCACGTGTCATCAGTGCCACGTATTAGTGCCACGTGTCATCAGTGGCACGTATTAGTGCCACGTGTCATCAGTGCCACGTATTAGTGCCACGTGTCATCAGTGCCACATATTAGTGTCATCTGTCATCAGTGCCACATATTAGTGCCATCTGTCATCAGTGCCACGTGTCATCAGTGCCACGTATAAGTGTCATCATTGCCACGTATCAGTGCCATCTGTCATCAGTGTCACGTGTCATTGTCCTGGTGCTTCAAAAGTGTAATAGGTAGTCAACAAGTTAGATGTGTAATTTATGCTCCTAGAACACGTGACGGTGCTCCCTGCATGTTGGGCCTCTCTATGTGGCCAGGCTGTGAAAAAGTCCCACACATGTGGTATTGTAATACTCAGGAGGAGTAGCAGAATTCTTTGAGGGGTGTAATTTGTGGTATACACATGCCACGTGAGAGAAATAACCTATTACAATGACAATTTTGTGGAGAAAAAAAAAATGAAAAATCTTAATTTTGCAAAGAATTGTGGGAAAAAAATGACAACATCAAAAAGCTCACTATACCTCTTACTAAATACCTTGGAATGTCTACTTTCCAAAAAGGGGTAATTTGGGGGGTATTTGTACTTTCCTGACTTGTTCGGGTCACAAGAAGCGAGATCGGCCACCAGTACATCAGGTGTGATCAATTTTGTGCGATTCGCACCACAGATTGTGGACTCTCTAACTTTCACAAAGACCAAATAATATCCACTAATTTGGGTTATTTTTACCAAAGATATGTAGCAGTATAAATTGTGGCCAAAATTTATGAAGAAAAATTAATAATTTACATAATTCTGTCACAGAAACAAAGAAATATGCGTGTTTTTTCAAAATTTTCAGTCTTTTTTCATTTATAGCGCAAAAAATAAAAACCCCAGAGGTGATCAAATACCACCAAAAGAAAGATCTATTTGTGGGAAAAAAAGGACAAAAAATTCATTTGGGTACAGTGTTGCATGACTGAGTAATTGTCATTCAAAGTGTGAGAGCACCAAAAGCTGAAAATTGGTCTGGGCAGGAGGGGGGTTTAAGTGCCCAGTAAGCAAGTGGTTAATTTGCAAATAACTTTTCATTGTTTTCTACCATCGCTGACAGTTGTGGTAAATATTGGTAATCAGTAAATATTGGTAAATATTGGTAATCAGTAAATATTGGTAAATATTGGTAATCGGTATCGGCAAGTACTAAGAAAGAAAAAGTATGGTTACTGGTAAGGAAGATACTTTCCTGGTGATAATTAGATTTTGTTTTTTGGTCGCATTGAAAGAACACAAAAGTTTTTCTTTTGTTGAAAAGAAACCAAAATGTCCCCAAATTATAGAAAACAAAAAATGTAACAAAAAATGAATCTTTAACAAAACATAATAACATAAATAACAGACGTTTCACACAGTGAGCAGCGGGGTCTTGTCGGGGTCTTGTCGGGTTCTTGTCGGGTTCTTGTCGGGGTCTTGTCGGGGTCTTGTCGGGTTCTTGTCGGGTTCTTGTCGGGGTCTTGTCGGGTTCTTGTCGGGTTCTTGTCGGGGTCTTGTCGGGGTCTTGTCGGGTTCTTGTCGGGGTCTTGTCGGGGTCTTGTCGGGTTCTTGTCGGGTTCTTGTCGGGGTCTTGTCGGGGTCTTGTCGGGTTCTTGTCGGATCTTGTCGGGTTCTTGTCGGGGTCTTGTCGTGTTCTTGTCGGGGTCTTGTCGGGTTCTTGTCGGGGTCTTGTCGGGTTCTTGTCGGGGTCTTGTCGGGGTCTTGTCGGGGTCTTGTCGGGGTCTTGTCGTGTTCTTGTCGGGGTCTTGTCGGGTTCTTGTCGGGGTCTTGTCGGGTTCTTGTCGGGGTCTTGTCGGGTTCTTGTCGGGGTCTTGTCGGGTTATTGTCGGGGTCTTGTCGGGGTCTTGTCGGGTTCTTGTCGGGTTCTTGTCGGGCTTTTAGCGTTGTGTCCATGAAGAGTCTCATTCATCTTCCTGCAGAGTCCGGACTGTTCCCCGACGTGACGCAGATCACTGCTGCCCCCTAGTGACCACTCCGCCATTTTATCTGAAATACAATAAGACCGTTCCACCGTCGGACTTTAATGTTGTTATTTTTATTATTATACAGGATTTTTACGGCGCCAACAGTTTGCGCAGCGCTTTACATATACAAATCAAGACAGAGAGATAGGAGGACCCCGGACACTGGTGGGTGTAAATGGGGGTGATAAAAATGTATATTATTTTTATTGTTTTTTCTGCTATTATTATTTACATTTTCTTATTTATATCGTTGTTGTTATTATTATTATTAGTGTTACTATTATTATTGTCATTATTATTTACATTGTTGCTATTATTGTTATTTGTATTTTTATATTATTTTTGCTATTATTATTATTATTTAATTTGTTGCTACTATTATGAGTGTTATCATTATTATCCACTTGGCCCTCGGAAGATTTACCCCCCTTCATGACCAGGGCATTTTTTGTGGCATTGCGTAACTTCAACTAACAATTGCACGGTCGTGCGGCGCTGTACACAAATACACTGCGTGGTGTTTTTTTCCCACAAATAGAGTTTTCTTTTGGTGGTATTTGATCACTTAATTTTTTATTTTTTTTCCGCTATAAACAGAAAAAATAACAGAAATAATTTTGACAAAAAAAACTAATATTTTTTTTTCTCTGATATTCAGTAAAACACATAAAAAAAAAAAAAAAATTTCTGCATCAATTTAGGCCAATCTGTATTCTGCTTTGGTAAACAAACGAAGTTTACCAAACAATATTGCGGCGGACAATCTCACACTAACTGACACTTTGTGATCAAAAATATGCACTGTCACTGTACTAATGACACTAGCTGGGAAGGGGTTACCATCTAGGGGGGATCAAAGGGATACCTGTGTGCCTAGCCAGTGTTTATGTGTAGTGTGGGGGAGGGGCTTTTACTAAGGGAAGTTCTTTGCAGGGAAAGGAAACCCAGCACATCCCCCGCTTACAGAATGGAGCTGCATAGACATAGATCTCCGATCTGTTCCCGGCGATCGGCGGGTGTCGGCGCCCATCCACTGACAAATCACAGCAGAAGCGCCGCGGCGCCCTGGCATGTTCACACCCCCCACCTATATATCTATATACACGGATTCTGCACGGAAATCTGCTAAATGGCGATTATTATTATTAGTGGTGTTTATATTATGTTTGTTATTATTATTTATACTAATAATATCATTTACATTGTTTCTATTATTTTTAGTGTTGTTATTATTATTATTAGACACTATTATAATATAATCATTGATATTTCAACTTATTTTGGGTATAATGAATATTCTTTTCCTGTGGATGGGATCTGCACATAAGAAAGACCCCCGCCCCTCCCCCACCTCCCACATGGAGTTTATATAACATATAAGAGGGTTGAGCAATCCTCCGAAGGTCAGACATATGTTTAGTTTGAACACAAATTGCAAACACACATCGCTCTCTTCCTTTCTTGTGATGCCAAGTTGTTTGGGACGGTGACCTTTGGCCCGCACCCTCCATCGCACTCAAGACCCCAACCATGCGCCCCTCCCCCCCCCCCCCCCGCACCCCCCATGGCTGCCAAACTGTTTATGAGATCACAAAACACGTCATTAGAACAAATGGCGACTTCCAGACTGAAAAGAGCAGAAAATCGCCATCTACTAATCGCTGAACCGAAGCTGACAGTCGAGAAGCCGCAGATGTCCGGAGCCCCCGAATCTGATCAACCAAAAATAAAAAGATTAAAAACAACTAAAAAACGTTTTATTCTAAATGTCGTCCTTTCCGTCCAACATCGGACAATTCTGTCACTTAGTATCAGTACTTGTGCTATATCGTATATGTGGAGGAGTCCACGCCACCGGGAAGCAACGTGCGCACCCCTCATCCGCCACGTCTCCCCTTTGCACCCCTCATCCACCACGTCTCCCCTCTGCATCCCTCATCCGCCACGTCTCCCCTCTGCACCCCTCATCCGCCACGTCTCCCCTCTGCACCCCTCATCCGCCACGTCTCCCCTCTGCACCCCTCATCCGCCACGTCTCCCCTCTGCACCCCTCATCCGCCACGTCTCCCCTCTGCACCCCTCATCCACCACGTTTCCCCTCTGCACCCCTCATCCGCCACGTCTCCCCTCTGCACCCCTAATCCGCCACGTCTCCCCTCTGCACCCCTAATCCGCCACGTCTCCCCTCTGCACCCCTCATCCGCCACGTCTCCCCTCTGCACCCCTAATCCGCCACGTCTCCCCTCTGCACCCCTCATCCACCACGTTTCCCCTCTGCACCCCTCATCCGCCACGTCTCCCCTCTGCACCCCTCATCCACCACGTCTCCCCTCTGCACCCCTCATCCACCACGTTTCCCCTCTGCATCCCTCATCCGCCACGTCTCCCCTCTGCACCCCTCATCCACCACGTCTCCCCTCATCCACCACGTCTCCCCTCGGCACCCCTCATCCACCACGTCTCCCCTCTGCATCCCTCATCCGCCACGTCTCCCCTCTGCACCCCTCATCCACCACATCTCCCCTCTGCACCCCTCATCCGCCACGTCTCCCCTCTGCATCCCTCATCCACCACGTCTCCCCTCTGCACCCCTCATCCACCACGTCTCCCCTCTGCACCCCTCATCTACCACGTCTTCCTGCTGGGGGGGGAGTATGGGTGTAATATTCCTGATGGGGGGGAGTATTGGTGTAATATTCCTGATGGGGGGGTATGGGTGTAATATTCCTGATGGGGGGAGTATGGGTGTAATATATTCCTGATGGGGGGGGGAGTATGGGTGTAATATTCCTGATGGGGGGAGTATGGGTGTAATATTCCTGATGGGGGGGAGTATTGGTGTAATATTCCTGATGGGGGGGTATGGGTGTAATATATTCCTGATGGGGGGGGGAGTATGGGTGTAATATTCATCTTGGGGGGGAGTATGGGTGTAATATTCCTGATGGGGGGAGTATGGGTGTAATATTCCTGATGGGGGGAGTATGGGTGTAATATTCCTGATGGGGGGGAGTATTGGTGTAATATTCCTGATGGGGGGGTATGGGTGTAATATATTCCTGATGGGGGGGGGGGAGTATGGGTGTAATATTCATCTTGGGGGGGACATCTGTGAGACATGCTTGCGATCCGTTTACTTTCAATACCACCCCAATCGAGGCCTGATTTTGACTCGATTGTCACCTGACAAATTACAGGATTTCTTCTGGTAAACAGGCGGCCCAGGATTTAGTTGGTGTGATTTGTCAGGTGACAATATTGTTCCGTGATTGGGATGCCATTGAAAGTAACGGGATCACAATCAGTAATTGCGCCCGCGATCCGGAAGGCCTAGGTGTGATCGCAGCCTAAGCGTCTTCTATCAGTTGTTGGGTTCACCTTCTATAGATTCGTCCTCAAACATTCCACACATTCGCTTCATTCTTTATTCCACCGCTAATATATAATCCGCATTGACCTTGTATAGCGCTTTCCTCTCTGAGGACTCCAAGTATTGGAGATGGCGTTGGCCGGGAATCGAACCCGGGTCAGCTGCTTGAAAGGCAGCTATGCTCACCACTTCACCACCAACGCAAGGTAGCGTGTCTTTGTAGTGTGGGAGGAAACCGGAGTACCCGGAGGAAACCCACGCAAGCACAGGGAGAACATGCAAACTCCATGCAGATAGTGTCCTGGTCAGAATCTGAAACAAGAACCCCAGTGCTGCAAGGCTCACCCTTAAGCCTCTGTGCTGCCCATATGCGGCCTCTGTTCTCTAAGCCCTTGTACACACGGTCGGAGATTCCGACGGAATGTGTCCTATCAGACCGTTTTGGCGGATATTCCGACTGTGTGTGGTCTGCATCGGACTGTTTCCATCGGAATATCCGACGGACCAAGTTTTCCAACTTGCCGGTAAAATTTTCAGACAAAATGCTCCGATCAGACATACTCCGATCATGTGTAGCCTACTCCGACGGACAAAGTGCCACGCATGCTCAGATCAAATTCCTAGACCAAAGCTATTGGCTACTGGCCTGAATGTAGTCCCGTCGTAACAAAATAACGTCATCACATTATGTACAATCAAATTTTCCGACAACTTAGTCCGACCGTGTGTATGCAACATCACTTCCGGACCTCTTCCGGAATTAAGAGGACACATACTAGGGCCAATCTACCTCCCAGCATGTCTTTGTAGTGTGGGAGGAAACCCACGCAGGCACAGGGAGAACATGCAAACTCCAGGCAGCAGGTGGCGCTGTGGTTGGGCATTGAAGTCACGACCCCGGTGCTGCCAGGCTGGGGTCGTGACTTCAAAACCACTTAATTCCTGTAACTTGTGGTGGGACTGCAGCTTCTTGTTGTATGTTTCTGTACAATGTAACAGCTCCTATGCTGCACTGCATGTGGATGAAGCTGGGGGACTCGTAGGAAGATCTTAGTCTGCCATAGAGAAGCAGTTACTCATTGGGCCGTTTTATATTTAAATGTCATTTTATTACAAAGAGAGAAATGAGAGTGAAAAGAGAAGAGTTTGTATAGAGAGGGAAGATGGTGGGGGGAGGGGCGGGGCTTGGAGGATATTGTGGGATAGAAATCTGCTGATGGAGCTGGTGCCAGTCTGGGCACTGGAATGTGGGAGGAGCTTCATATAGATTGTGGGAGGAGCTTGTTCATAAAAGCGCGTTGTCCCATGACCTCGCCATTTCCTTGGTGGGTGATTGGTGGAAATCCATTGAGGGGAGAATATATCTATTGGATGAAGAAACACTGATTTGGGGGTGTGATCGGCCCAGAGGTCCTCAGGGTTCTGGGGGGAGGGGCATTAGCACCATCACTGGTGGGGGAGGGGCACTTTATGTATTGAATTTTAAGGATAAAAGCACGGGGGATGGGATGACGTTTGATAAATACAAGAAGTGCCCCAGTGAAGGGAACGGCCGGATAGCCAGAAACTCCTCGTCATAACGCAGCCAAGCGGTTCCACCAAAGACTCTGTGATCTTCACCGATGGTGTCCATATAACAAAAGAGTGCAGAATAATGTTCTGGATTCTTCTCCCCGATGACGCTCGCCATAACAGCAAACGCTTGCAGCCAGTCAGCGAAAATCAGAGGAATCAATCGATACCGCCGCGTCTCCTCGTCCTCCTTTTTAGTGCCGTCGGGGTTGAGCCTGTCCAGGTTAAAGTTCGCGCCCCCAACGGACCCTCAGAGCGTACATAAACTTCGCATTTTGCAGCGTCAGCTAATCGCACGCCATCCGTTTTTCCCGAGACCTCGAGCGATGCCCCCGAATACTTTTTCTATGTATGTAAACGAATGACTTCCAGAATAATAATAATAATAGGTGGAGACACCATTTATGTTCCACACTCTAAGCTGCACCTATCCTGGTGTTTTAACTTTGTGAAAAAGTTAAAAAGCCGTTCTCTACATTGATCTTTCCTAATTTAACCAAAAACAAACATGACAAAAAAAAGAAACACGTACTACCATTGCTGACCATGAGATGGCGGCAAAGATCCACCGCCAGATGAAGGCATTTTTTTGTTGATTTTCCAGTTTCTTATTATAAAGTATTTATATATTATTATTATTATTATTCTACAAGATTTATATATTATTATTATTATTATTATTATTATTCTACAAGATTTATATATTATTATTGTTATTATTATTATACAGGATTTATATATCCGGTATAATAATGAGGGCAGACGGTACACTTACAATACAAATCAATACAGGAGGGATCAGAGGGCCCTGATCCTAGGAGCTTACAATCTAGATTGGAAAGTTTTCTCAAACTCTGCAGGGAATAAACATAAACATGAGAAGGGCGCCCTTCCCCCGCTCTACCGAAACCCTTGTGTCTGTGTTGTGGTTGGAGAGTTACCTTCCTGTCCGGCGCACCGTTGTCACCTGGGGGATGGGAATGTCGGGAAGGACTGAACTTCCATTTGTTATTAGTAGCTGTCTAGTTCCCTGTTGAAGGTTTTCCTTCATTTCCTGTCTGTCTGGTAATTTGTTGTCACCAGAACAGGAAATGGGAGGAAATTTCTCCTATGGGGCCCCAGACTGTAAGTGACCTTTGTGACCTTCCCTTCTAGCCGCTGTTCTACCTACCCTGCAGAGGGAAGAACACTTACCTATTCTCAGGGCTTCAGGGGAGAGGAAAGAGCGCTGATGGTGACATCACTCATAGACTTACAATGGGGCATCCATTGTCGGTTGTCCCTCCTCTCCCCTGAAGCTGCTGGGAGCCGGTCATGTGACTGGAGCACCCTGAGAATAGGTAAGTAGCATCCTTCTTCTTCTATGGGGGAGGGGAACCAGTTTTGGACTTAGATATAGAGTGGATTTCCTATGTAAGACATTGAATGGGACTCATAAAAGGCGCGCCGTTCTAAGCACGCACTCTATGACACTTCCAGCCCCCGCCCAATGTAACGACAAATCCAAAGATTGCACAAGATGGAAACCTTCTAGTCTACAAAGTCGGATCAGCTTCATTTTGTCCCCTCCCCAGCCATGGCCACTAACGCCTGGTCTGGTCTAAGGTTATTAGTGGTGTACCCCGAGGTTCCGTGCTGGGACCCTTACTTTTTAATATCTTTATAAATGATATTGGGTCTGGGATCAAAAGTAATATTTCCGTCTTTGCAGATGACACCGAGCTATGCAGGGGAATAACGTCCTTACAGGATGTCTCCAATTTACAAGCCGACCTCAATGCTCTGTCTGATTGGGTGACTAAGTGGCAGATGAGGTTTAATGTCGAGAAATGTAAAGTTCTGCACTCGGGGGCTAAGAATATACATCATACATACTAGGAGAGGACAACTGGGGGAATCCGTGGTGTAGAAGGATCTGAGGGAGTCCATGGTGGAGAAGGATCTGGGGGGTCCATAGTGGAGAAGGATCTGGGGGGATCCATAGTTGAGAAGGATCTGGAGGGATCCATGTTGGAGAAGGATTTGGGGGGATCCATAGTGCAGAAGGATCTGGGGGATCCATAGTGGAGAAGGATCTGGGGGGATCCATAGCGGAGAAGGATCTGGGGGGATCCATAGTGGAGAAGGATCTGGGGGGATCCATAGTGGAGAAGGATCTGGGGGGATCCATAGTGGAGAAGGCGCTGGGGGGTCTAGGTGGAGAAGGATCTGGGGGCATCCATAGTGGAGAATAATCTGGGGTCCATAGTGGAGAAGGATCTGGGGGATCCATAATGGAGAAAGATCTGGGGGGAGTCCATAGTGGAGAAGGATCTGGGGGGATCCATAGTGGAGAAGGATCTGGGGGGATCCATAGTGGAGAAGGATCTGGGGGATCCATAGTGGAGAAGGATCTGGGGGAATCCATAGTGGAGAAGGATCTGGGGGATCCATAGTGGAGAAGGATCTGGGGGGTCCATAGTTGAGAAGGATCTGGGGGAATCCATAGTGGAGAAGGATCTGGGGGGATCCATAGTGGAGAAGGCGCTGGGGGGTCTAGGTGGAGAAGGATCTGGGGGGATCCATGGTGGAGAAGGATCTGGGGGGATCCATAGTGGAGAAGGATCTGGGGGGATCCATAGTGGAGAAGGCGCTGGGGGGTCTAGGTGGAGAAGGATCTGGGGGCATCCATAGTGGAGAATGATCTGGGGTCCATAGTGGAGAAGGATCTGGGGGATCCATAATGGAGAAAGATCTGGGGGAGTCCATGGTGGAGAAGGATCTGGGGGCACCCATAGTGGAGAAGGATCTGGGGGGATCCATAGTGGAGAAGGATCTGGGGGGGATCCATAGTGGAGAAGGATCTGGGAGATCCATAGTGGAGAAGGATCTGGGGGAATCCATAGTGGAGAAGGATCTGGGGGATCCATAGTGGAGAAGGATCTGGGGGGTCCATAGTTGAGAAGGATCTGGGGGAATCCATAGTGGAGAAGGATCTGGGGGGATCCATAGTTGAGAAGGATCTGGAGGGATCCATGGTGGAGAAGGATCTGGGCGATCCATAGTGGAGAAGGATCTGGGGGATCCATAGTGGAGAAGGATCTGGGGGATCCATAGTGGAGAAGGATCTGGGGGATCCATGGTGGAGAAGGATCTGGGGGATCCATAGTGGAGAAGGATCTGGGGGATCCATAGTGGAGAAGGATCTGGGGGATCCATAGTGGAGAAGGATCTGGGGGATCCATAGTGGAGAAAGATCTGGGGGATCCATAGTGGAGAAAGATCTGGGGGATCCATAGTGGAGAAGGATCTGGGGGAATCCATAAAGGAGAAGGATCTGGGGGAATCCATAGTGGAGAAGGATCTGGGGGGATCCATAGCGGAGAAGGATATGGAGGAATCCATAGTGCAGAAGGATCTGAGGGAATCCATAGTGGAGAAGGATATGGGGATCCATAGTGTAGAAGGATCTGGAGGAATCCATGTTGGAGAAGGATCTGGGGGATCCATAGTGGGGAAGGATCTGGGGGGATCCATGGTGGAGAAGCATCTGGGGGATCCATAGTGGAGAAGGATCTGGGGCGATCCATAGTGGAGAAGGATCTGGGGGAATCCATAGTCGAGAAGGATCTGGGAGAATCCATAGTGCAGAAGGATCTGGGGGATCCATAGTGGAGAAGGATCTGGGGGGATCCATAGTGGAGAAGGATCTGAGGTGATCCATAGTGGAGAAGGATCTGGGGATCCATGGTGGAGAAGGATCTGGGGGATCCATAGTGGAGAAGGATCTGGGGGATCCATAGTGGATAAGGATCTGGGGGATCCATAGTGGAGAAGGATCTGGAGGAATCCACGTTGGAGAAGGATCTGGGGGATCCATAGTGGGGAAGGATCTGGGGGGGATCCATAGTGGAGAAGGATCTGAGGCGATCCATAGTGGAGAAGGATCTGGGGGGTTCCATAGTGGAGAAGGATCTGGGGGAATCCATAGTGCAGAAGGATCTGGGGGGATCCATAGTGGAGAAGGATTTGGGGGATCCATAGTGGAGGAGGATCTGGGGGAATCCATAGTGCAGAAGGATCTGGGGGGATCCATAGTGGAGAAGGATTTGGGGGGATCCATAGTGGAGAAGGATCTGGGGGGAGCCAATGGTGGAGAAGGATCTGAGGGGATCCATAGTGGAGAAGGATCTGGGGGATCCATAGTGGAGAAGGATCTGGGGGATCCATAGTGGAGAAGGATCCGGTGGAATCCATGTTGGAGAAGGATCTGGGGGATCCATAGTGGGGAAGGATCTGGGGGGGATCCATAGTGGAGAAGGATCTGGGGGGATCCATAGTGGAGAAGGATTTGGGGGATCCATAGTGGAGAAGGATCTGGGGGAATCCATAGTGCAGAAGGATCTGGGGGATCCATAGTGGAGAAGGATCTGGGGGATCCATACTGGAGAAGGATCTGGGGGATCCATAGTGGAGAAGGATCTGGGGGATCCATAGTGGAGAAAGATCTGGGGGATCCATAGTGGAGAAAGATCTGGGGGATCCATAGTGGAGAAGGATCTGGGGGAATCCATAAAGGAGAAGGATCTGGGGGAATCCAAAGTGGAGAAGGATCTGGGGGGATCCATAGCGGAGAAGGATATGGAGGAATCCATAGTGCAGAAGGATCTGAGGGAATCCATAGTGGAGAAGGATATGGGGATCCATAGTGTAGAAGGATCTGGAGGAATCCATGTTGGAGAAGGATCTGGGGGATCCATAGTGGGGAAGGATCTGGGGGATCCATAGTGGAGAAGGATCTGGGGCGATCCATAGTGGAGAAGGATCTGGGGGAATCCATAGTCGAGAAGGATCTGGGGGAATCCATAGTGCAGAAAGATCTGGGGATCCATAGTGGAGAAGGATCTGGGGGGATCCATAGTGGAGAAGGATCTGGGGGGAGCCAATGGTGGAGAAGGATCTGAGGGGATCCATAGTGGAGAAGGATCTGGGGATCCATGGTGGAGAAGGATCTGGGGGATCCATAGTGGAAAGGGATCTGGGGGATCCATAGTGGATAAGGATCTGGGGGATCCATAGTGGAGAAGGATCTGGAGGAATCCATGTTGGAGAAGGATCTGGGGGATCCATAGTGGGGAAGGATCTGGGGGGGATCCATAGTGGAGAAGGATCTGGGGCGATCCATAGTGGAGAAGGATCTTGGGGGATCCATAGTGGAGAAGGATCTGGGGGGATCCATAGTGGAGAAGGATCTGGGGGGATCCATAGTGGGGAAGGATCTGGGGGGGATCCATAGTGCAGAAGGATCTGGGGGGATCCATAGTGGGGAAGGATCTGGGGGGGATCCATAGTGCAGAAGGATCTGGGGGGATCCATAGTGGGGAAGGATCTGGGGGGGATCCATAGTGCAGAAGGATCTGGGGGAATACATAGTGCAGAAGGATCTGGGGGGGATCCATAGTGGAGAAGGATCTGGGGGAATCCATAGTGCAGAAGGATCTGGGGGGATCCATAGTGGAGAAGGATCTGGGGGAATCCATAGTGGAGAAGGATCTGGGGCGATCCATAGTGGAGAAGGATCTGGGGGGTTCCATAGTGGAGAAGGATTTGGGGGGATCCATAGTGGAGAAGGATCTGGGGGAATCCATAGTGCAGAAGGATCTGGGGGAATCCATAGTGGGGAAGGATCTGGGGGGGATCCATAGTGCAGAAGGATCTGGGGGAATCCATAGTGGGGAAGGATCTGGGGGGATCCATAGTGGAGAAGGATCTGGGGCAATCCATAGTGGAGAAGGATCTGGGGGGTTCCATAGTGGAGAAGGATTTGGGGGGATCCATAGTGGAGAAGGATCTGGGGGGAGCCAATGGTGGAGAAGGATCTGAGGGGATCCATAGTGGAGAAGGATCTGGGGGATCCATAGTGGAGAAGGATCTGGGGGATCCATAGTGGAGAAGGATCTGGGGGATCCATAGTGGAGAAGGATCCGGAGGAATCCATGTTGGAGAAGGATCTGGGGGATCCATAGTGGGGAAGGATCTGGGGGGATCCATAGTGGAGAAGGATCTGGGGGGATCCATAGTGGAGAAGGATTTGGGGGATCCATAGTGGAGAAGGATCTGGGGGAATCCATAGTGCAGAAGGATCTGGGGGATCCATAGTGGAGAAGGATCTGGGGGATCCATAGTGGAGAAGGATCCGGAGGAATCCATGTTGGAGAAGGATCTGGGGGATCCATAGTGGAGAAGGATCTGGGGGGTCCATAGTGGAGAAGGATTTGGGGGGATCCATAGTGGAGGTGTGCTGGATCTCTGGAGAGAGACCACTGCTTATTCACAAAGGCAGGGCATTGGCTTTTCTATGCAAGCTGTGGCTGCTTTAGAAGCGTAAGTCTGCGTTTGCTTTGTGGATTGGAGGTTAGGCTTCTGATGGGTGGGGTCAGATGTGGGGAGGGCCCGGATTGGCCGGCTGCTCTTCCCTGGGTTGAGCCACTCGTCCTGCGACTCATCATCTCCGAATCTCCGTTTGCGCGGCGCCCCCTCCCCCGGCAGACGACAAACAACACGCGGGAACTAATTAGGCCGGTGAATGTCTCCTTTAAACAGCTTAATGAATAAATCCATCAACATCCTGTCTGCTCCAACCTGCGCTCCCCTCCCCCCCCGGGGGAAATTAAACACGGAATTAAGTTCTGCGACAATTAATATCGCCGCTCGATAAGGTGGGATAATGAATGTGATTGGGGCTCATTAATAGCACAATGACAAAATAAAACATGAATTAGAAATTTCCGCCCGGGGAATATTCCCTTTAATTGTCACCATGTCATCCATTAAGACGTTGATTAAGAAGATATTTCCTCCTAACGAGGAGCGGGCGGAAATCAACGCGTTTTGTCAGGAGGACTTCGGGTCTTTTTTTTTTTTTTTTTTTTTTTTTTAGTGTGACGCTTCCTGTCAGGAAAAGCCCAATACAATTTACTTTAGATGAACGCAGAACAGAGGATGGCGTCTTATTTCCTATTAAGTGCTCGCCGACCCCCTGCACCAGATCACCTACTCATAGCTCCCAACCGTCCCGGATTTGGAGGGACTGTCCCGTATTTGGAGCAACGCCCCGGATTTGGAGGGACTGTCCCGGATTTGGAGGGACTGTCCCGTATTTGGAGCAACGCCCCGGATTTGGAGGGACTGTCCCGGATTTGGAGGGACTGTCCCGTATTTGGAGCAACATCCCGGATTTGGAGGGACTGTCCCGGATTTGGAGGGACTGTCCCGTATTTGGAGCAACATCCCATATTTGGAGGGACTGTCCCGGATTTGGAGCAACATCCCGTATTGGGAGGGACTGACCCGGATTTGGAGGGACTGCCTTCGATTTCTTCGCGCCGTTTATTAATCATCTTCATTCGTTTTGGAGAAAAAAAGGGGGAAGGGGAGCAAAGTGGGACTTTAAATGAGACATGTAGTCACTAGTGGTGAGTGTGAGAAACGGCGTGTTTAATAAATCATGATTACAATTCATACAATGAGATGGATGATAAATATATATATATATATATAGACAGATAGGAAGATGAAGTTACGGTATGGAGACCTTTATGCTTCATTAACTGAGAAACATCCTAATTGCTAGAAATGGGCGATAGCATTGCAAATATCCACGTGAATGATAACAAATGACGACAATTGGTCGGTTTCCACATTGCGTATACTAAGACTCTACGCGTTTCGTGGAGTGTGGTATTCCCCTCATCAGGAGAAGAACTTTGTTTTGGAAGTTCTGTGTAACATTTCACTCTATTGAGCGGGCGAGCGATCGATGGGACGTTAGGAAATGTTTGGAGGGTGACAGAGGGGCAATTATCTGTACTGGATGGAAATGGCGGCCATGTCTATTTAATTAGCTGTGTCCCCCCTAACGCCATATTAACCCCTCGCGGCACGGAAGGGGGTAACTAACTTCAGGAGTCTTGGCAGATTTATCATGAAAGTGTTTGGGAAGAGCGACCACTGCGCGGATTAATGCCCCTCCCCCACACTTTTCACATATTTATTTGTATCATTTATCATTTCCCTTCCACTTCACAATTATGTGACACTTTGTGTTGGTCCATCACATAAAATCCCAAATAAAATACATTTATGGTTTTGGTTGTAACAAAATGTGGGGAATTTCAAGGGGTGTGAATACTTTTTACAGGCACTGTACATCTGGATGAGAGGTGCTGACCACCAAAGTCTACCCCCCTCCCCCCTTTTCTCTCTCCTGCCTCTGAGCAAGTACACTAAGGTATATCAGGGTTCTCAAAACCCCCCTTTCATCAGAGTTCCCCCTTATATCAGAGTCCTCAGTGTCCCCCTTTATTCAGGGTTTCTGCAGCATCCCTTATGTTAGAGTCTGGGAGCCAATCCAGTGACATGGGGGGAGGGGCCAAGTCCCACTGTCTGTCTCAATGGAAGCAGCAGTAGAACTTGGGTGGGGGCCCGTACGGGAGCCCGAGGGAACATGTTTTTTTGTGGGGGCACCCAATGAAGAGGAGGGGCCTAAAGCACCGGCGGGGGACCCCAGAAGAGGAGGATCGGGGGCCACTCTGCAAAAACATCACACAGCCAGGAAGTATAATATGTTTGTTATCGTTATTTAAAAATTAAAAAAAAATCAGAGGCATCGATTGAAATACATTTATATGAACAAAGTCACATGACGGGTCGCACGAGTGTGAATGGAGCCCAGCTGAGTGATAATGCTATTTTGCCATTTTTTTCCCGTATTTGTTGCTGCTGATCTTCTACTGATCTTCTGCTGGTCTTCTGATCTTCTGGTCTTCTGCTGATCTTCTGCTGATCTTCTCATCTTCTGGTCTTCTGCTGATCTTCTTCTGATCTTCTGGTCTTCTGATCTTCTGCTGATTTTCTGATCTTCTGCTGGTCTTCTTCTGATCTTCTGGTCTTCTGATCTTCTGCTGATTTTCTGATCTTCTGCTGGTCTTCTTCTGATCTTCTGCTGGTCTTCTTCTGATCTTCTGGTCTTCTGCTGATCTTCTGGCCTTCTGCTGATCTTCTCATCTTCTGATCTTCTGCTGATCTTCTCATCTTCTGCTGGTCTTCTGATCTTCTGCTGATCTTCTGATCTTCTGCTGGTCTTCTGATCTTCTGATGATCTTCTCATCTTCTGTTCTTCTGCTGATCTTCTCATCTTCTGCTGGTCTTCTGATCTTCTGATGATCTTCTGCCGATCTTCTGATCTTCTGCTGATCTTTTCATCTTCTGCTGGTCTTCTCATCTTCTGCTGATCTTCTGCTGGTCTTCTGATCTTCTGCTGATCTTCTCATCTTCTGGTCTTCTGCTGATCTTCTGCTGATCTTCTGCTGGTCTTCTGATCTTCTGATGATCTTCTGGTCTTCTGATGATCTTCTGGTCTTCTGATGATCTTCAGAAGATCAGCAGATCAGCAGAAGATCAGAAGATCATCAGAAGACCAGAAGATCAGCAGAAGACCAGAAGATCAGCAGATCTTCTGATCTTCTGCTGATCTTCTGCTGATCTTCTGCTGATCTTCTGATCTTCTGCTGATCTTCTGATCTTCTGCGACCTCTTTAAATCCCCTTCCAACTTTCATGGCTGGTTGACATTTCTCAGAGTCGGCTTCCTGTGGATGAAACGGCCACTTCTGAAATGTTGGCACTGCCGGAGCACAGAGGAAAGTCAGAGTGTTGTCACCCTATAACAGGAAATGAGGACATTCATGGCGGGAAACCCCCGGGGAGTATTTTATTGAAAGCTGCAGACATGAAATGACATTAAGGGGTTAAAGCATAGAGGAGGTTTTAGATCTACTGCTGATCTTCTGCTGATCTTCTCATCTTCTGCTGGTCTTCTGATCTTCTGCTGATCTTCTCATCTTCTGCTGGTCTTCTGATCTTCTGCTGATTTTCTCATCTTCTGCTGATCTTCTCATCTTCTGCTGGTCTTCTGATCTTCTGCTGATCTTCTGCTGGTCTTCTGATCTTCTGCTGATCTTCTCATCTTCTGCTGGTCTTCTGATCTTCTGCTGATCTTCTCATCTTCTGATCTTCTGATCTTCTGCTGATCTTCTGATCTTCTGCTGATCTTCTGCTGATCTTCTGATCTTCTGCTGATCTTCTGCTGGTCTTCTGATCTTCTGCTGATCTTCTCATCTTCTGCTGGTCTTCTGATCTTCTGCTGATCTTCTCATCTTCTGATCTTCTGATCTTCTGCTGATCTTCTGATCTTCTGCTGATCTTCTCATCTTCTGCTGGTCTTCTGATCTTCTGCTGATCTTCTGCTGGTCTTCTGATCTTCTGCTGATCTTCTCATCTTCTGATCTTCTGGTCTTCTGCTGATCTTCTCATCTTCTGATCTTCTGGTCTTCTGCTGATCTTCTCATCTTCTGATCTTCTGGTCTTCTGCTGATCTTCTCATCTTCTGATCTTCAGGTCTTCTGCTGATCTTCTGATGTTCTGCTGATCTTCTGGTCTTCTGATGATCTTCTGCTGATCTTCTGCTGATCTTCTGATCTTCTGCTGATCTTCTGCGACTTCTTTAAATCCCCTTCCAATTTTCATGGCTGGTTGACATTTCTCAGAGTCAGCTTCCTGTGGATGAAACAGACACTTGTGAAATGTTGGCACTGCCGGAGCACAGAGGAAAGTCAGAGTGTTGTCACCCTATAACAGGAAATGAGGACATTCATGGCGGGATCACCGGGGAGTATTTTATTGAAAGCTGCAGACATGAAATGACATTAAGCATAGAGGAGGTTTTAGATCTACTTGTAGTAAGAGGTAGAAAGGATAGGTGATCGATTGATTGTTTCCCGATAGAAGTCTCCTCCATGTGTAGGAGAAGGTTGTGTGCAGCAGGGGGAGCTCTTCCTCCATCCTTCTTCTTCCTGCTCTGGGAGAATAGATTGGATTTCCACCCCGGGATACACAACAATCGATGGATCGGTTCCGTGTACATTTACATGGACACAGCAATCTCCTCTCGTCTGCACACATATATGTATAATAAATCGGGATCTGCTGTGTTTGTATTCTGAACATGGCTTCGCTTTGCAGTAAGTGACAGCGGGCGAGTTCAGCGAGCATTGGGGCGACTTTTTCAGGCATTGCTAAAGACCTGAACAAGGACTCTTTGTTACATCTCATTAACTACTGATCTCCTGCATCCTCTTTGCAACCACTTCCTTTCTCCATGCACTCCAGAGATGGCATTTCTCAGAGCGCTGTCCATGTAATGACCACTTGGAGTCTCCATCAGAATCGCATGTAACAAGGGGACAAGACAGGAGCACTTTTGGGGGGCAGGGAGGAACATTGTCGCTAGGGGTGCGCTGATACCGCTTTTTTATCAGCGAGTACCGATACTTTCGGTCAAGTACTCAATGATACCGAGTACCGATATTCAGCTGTGCGATTGGTGTCAATACAAAAAATTGGTGCAAATCGTTCTGCAAAGAATCGCATGCGATTTCCCCCACCGCTCCCGTGTGTATAGAAAGGGGAAAGCGCCATCTAGTCAGCAGATTAAAAATGTTAGAACTCACAGTACAAATCTGACAACATGCAAAATAATCTACATAGGTGTCCCGGTCCGCCGATGATAGAAAATCACAGCCGCTGGGTATGGAGGAGAAGTTCCCGGATCTGGGGGGGGGGGGGGTTAGTGATGTCACTTTGAGGGCGGAAAGACTCTACATCTCCTCTAGTGAACGCCTCCAGCGGCTGTGATTTTCTATCATCGGCGGACCGGGACACCTATGTAGATTATTTTGCATGTTGTCAGATTTGTACTGTGAGTTCTAACATTTTTTAAACTGCCCTTCACCATGACCCCCGTCCCCTCCCTGCCCTTCACTATGATCCCGTCCCTGCCCTTCACCATCACCCCCGTCCCCTCCCTGCCCTTCACTATGACCCCTGTCCCCTCCCTGCCCTTCACTATGACCCCTGTCCCCTCCCTCCCCTTCACTATGACCCCTGTCCCCTCCCTGCCCTTCACTATGACCCCTGTCCCCTCCCTGCCCTTCACTATGACCCCCTTCCTGCCCTTCACCATGATCCCAGTCCCCTCCCTGCTCTTCACTGTGACCCCGTCCCCTCCCTGCCCTTCACTATGACCCCTGTCTCCTCCCTGCCCTTCACTATGACCCCTGTCCAGTCCCTGCCCTTTACTATGACCCCCTTCCTGCCCTTCACCATGATCCCAGTCCCTTGTCCCCTCCCTGCTCTTCACTGTGACCCCATCCCTGACTTTCACCATGACCCTGTCCCCTCCCTGCCCTTCACCGTGACCCCGTCCCCTCCCTGCCCTTCACCATGACCCCAGTCCCCTCCCTGTTCTTCACTATGACCCTGTCTCCTCTCTGCCCTTAGCCATGACTCCGTCCCCTCTCTGCCCTTCACCGTGACTCCGTCCCCTCTATGCCCTTCACCATGACCCCTGTCCGTTCCCTGCCCTTCACCATGACCCCTGTCCCCTCCCTCCCCTTCACTATGACCCCCATCCCCTCCTTGACCTTCACCATGACCCATGTCCCCTCCCTGCCCTTCACCATGACCCCGTCCCCTCGCTCCACCGCTCTGCCGCTCCATCGCTCCACCGCCACCTGCCAGACTCTGAAATCCGGTGAACCTCGCGCTGCGCTCCATCGTCTTCAGGATTGAACCCTTTCCTTGTCAGCTGTGACCCTCTACTGAAGACTCTGTGCCACTCCTCCGCCACCTGCAAACACATTGGTATCTCCCAATTCTGGAGTTCTGGGAGTACCTACCTTACCTTACTCACCGCCTTTTAGGGAGGCCAAGGGGGTGGGCCTTGCTAGAAATGGGCGTGGTCATGGATGCTTTTTAGCGTGATGCAGCGGGAGGCCACCTTTCTCCACTCCTAAGTACCAGCCAGAAGGCTGCAGAGCAGAGGAATCACACTTTAACCACTCATGTTGTCGCCTAGCGATCCCACTAATCCCATAATGCAATGTGCGCAAAGATTCATCCATTGAAATGCAAATCCATTCCGTGCGAATGTGACAAAATCAAATGTTCTCCAGCCATATTCCCTGCAGATCAAGAATGTGTGAATGGGAACATACCACACTATGGCCACCAGATGGAGGCGGAGCTGATCATATCAGACACACTATGGGGATTATATGCGACAGCTAAGACATTCAAAGTGTATTTTTTTTTTTTTTTTTTTTTTTTAATAAATAGATCTTATAGTATTGAATTTAAAAATTGAAAAAAAGACTAATCAATACATTTTGGCTACTGAAGTACTCTTATTGGACTAGGGCATGGCAGATGGGTGGGGCTTAGTCCCAAAGTCAGAAAAGTCTCTTAGAAGGTAAAACGTGTTTTAGGGGGGCATTCAGAAGAGAGGGGCTTTGTGGTGTTTATTTTTATTTCATTCTATTTTATCTTATTTTATTTTTTAATTGATTAATTATAATTATTGTTAATATATTGAAAATGATCCTTTTTTTATTTTTATTTTTTGAGGGTATCCCCCTAAGAGCTGCATTGAGTTCCTCCTTATTATTCTTATGTAGAAATTGTTATGAAATGTTATTATTATTATTGCTGTATTAATAAATAAAAATTATGTGTATATATATATATATATATATATATATATATATATATATATACACACACATCATTTTTAATATTATATTATATATATTATAATATAATATTAATTATAATTGTTATTTAATAAATTAAAAAAATCCTTTATTTAAAAATGTTTTATTATTATTTTTATTTATTTATTTTAGTTTGCAAGGGTGTCCCTTCATCCTTTATTTTTTTTAGGAGCTGCCTTCAGTTCCTCCTTATTATTCTTATTTAAATAATATTATTAATTATTATTTGAGATATATATATATATACACACACACATAATTTTAATTTATTAATACAACAATAATATATATATATAATGTAATTAATTATTATTAATTATAATTATTATTAATACACTAAAATTATCCTTTTAAAAATTACTTAGAATTATCCCTATTTAAAACCCCCTCCCTGCGCGGTCTGCCTGCACAGATTTCAGGATATAACGCTCCGCATTACGTTAATCAAACAACCGTTCGGACGTGCGCAGCGGCGCACTGCTTTATGAATTGCGAACAGATAAACAGCATTATTCTCAATTAGGAGGTGCTGAACCCCACCAAGGAATCCGTCACCTCGGGGCGACGACGTGCGAGAAATAAAAAATAAAAACACAAAACAAATGGAAACAATATTTTAATATTTCAACAAAGCGAGGTGAAATATTGCCTTTATTATAAACTGTATTAAACTGCCAGGGAGAGTCGGGGATGATACATTTAGTCACAGATAAAAATGGCCGCCCTTTTAATGAGCTTTGCAAATAATAAGACACATAATATGTTTAAATAGACTCTGCGTTACCCTCCACATCACTCGCATCCTCCTCTCCATTATTACAAGGGAAGGATACAAACTTACCAATAAATATCCATCATGTCAGGCTGTGTGCACTGCATTCTGGGAGCTACACTATTATTATTATACATTTATATAGCTCTGACATATTCCATGGTGCTGTACAGAGAGCACTGAGCCAGTCACATCCGTCTCTGTACAGAGGAGCTTACACTCTAATGTCCCCTCCCCCACAGTCACATCAGTCTCTGTACAGAGGAGCTTACACTCTAATGTCCCCTCCCCCACAGTCACATCAGTCTCTGTACAGAGGAGCTTAAACTCTAATGTCCCCTCCCCCACAGTCACATCAGTCTCTGTACAGAGGAGCTTAAACTCTAATGTCCCCTCCCCCCACAGTCACATCAGTCTCTGTACAGAGGAGCTTACACTCTAATGTCCCCTCCCCCCACAGTCACATCAGTCTCTGTACAGAGGAGCTTACAATCTAATATCCCCTCCCCCACAGTCACATCAGTCTCTGTACAGAGGAGCTTACACTCTAATGTCCCCTCCCCCCAAGTCACATCAGTCTCTCTACAGAGGAGCTTACACTCTAATGTCCCCCCCCCACAGTCACATCAGTCTCTGTACAGAGGAGCTTACACTCTAATGTCCCCTCCCCCCACAGTCACATCAGTCTCTGTACAGAGGAGCTTACACTCTAATGTCCCCTCCCCCCACATCACATCAGTCTGTACAGAGGAGCTTACACTCTAATGTCCCCTCCCCCACAGTCACATCAGTCTCTGTACAGAGGAGCTTACACTCTAATGTCCCCCCCCCACAGTCACATCAGTCTCTGTACAGAGGAGCTTACACTCTAATGTCCCCTCCCCCCAAGTCACATCAGTCTCTCTACAGAGGAGCTTACACTCTAATGTCCCCTCCCCCCACAGTCACATCAGTCTCTGTACAGAGGAGCTTACACTCTAATGTCCCCTCCCCCCACAGTCACATCAGTCTCTGTACAGAGGAGCTTACACTCTAATGTCCCCCCCCCCCCACAGTCACATCAGTCTCTGTACAGAGGAGCTTACACTCTAATGTCCCCTCCCCCCACAGTCACACACTATTATTATTATACGTTTATATAGCTCTGACATAAAATGTAGCGTTGTACAGAGTTTCATGATGTTGGTTATATATAAATAACGAGAGAACAAAACACGTTTTATTCAGCCCTTTAATAATTACATCGGTCACTGGGAATGGCGGAGGGGATATATTATTCTCTATACAGAATAACAGATTTTGGTAGAAAAATAAAACGCCTTCTTAAGTGAACGCACCAAGCTGGCCTAAACTGAAGATAAAATACTTTTATGACCAGATAACTTTATTCAGATTCGCTAATCATTAGTTTTTATCTTTCACGTTAATTATTTATTCACATTTTGCAGCTCCCGGAGCAGTAAAATAAATGACTGGCTAGGCCTATGGCCAGATCTACGGTACAGGCTGGGGACTGTCACTTGGTAAGCCGTGTCTCATAAATGGAAGTCAGACTGTGTGGGAACATTCTAACAATCGGCCTTCATCAATACCAAGTTGAACAAGTGTTGGCCACAACAGTTTCAAACTGGTGTGTTCATCTGTCAGTTGAGGCAGACTGGCCAGTAGATCCTTCATCAGAGTGGTCACTAGATCCTTCACCAGAGTGGTCACTAGATCCTTCATCAGAGTGGTCAGTAGATCCTTCATCAGAGTGATCAGTAGATCCTTCACCAGAGTGATCACTAGATCCTTCATCAGAGTGATCAGTAGATCCTTCATCAGAGTGGTCAGTAGATCCGTCATCAGAGTGATCACTAGATCCTTCATCAGAGTGATCACTAGATCCTTCACCAGAGTGATCAGTAGATCCTTCATCAGAGTGGTCACTAGATCCTTCATCAGAGTGGTCACTAGATCCTTCATCAGAGTGGTCACTAGATCCTTCATCAGAGTGATCACTAGATCCTTCATCAGAGTGGTCACTAGATCCTTCATCAGAGTGATCAGTAGATCCTTCACCAGAGTTGTCACTAGATCCTTCATCAGAGTGGTCAGTAGATCCTTCATCAGAATGGTCACTAGATCCTTCATCAGAGTGGTCAGTAGATCCTTCATCAGAGTGGTCAGTAGATCCTTCATCAGAGTGATCAGTAGATCCTTCACCAGAGTGATCAGTAGATCCTTCACCAGAGTGGTCACTAGATCCTTCATCAGAGTGGTCAATAGATCCTTCATCAGAGTCATCACTAGATCCTTCATCAGAGTGGTCACTAGATCCTTCATCAGAGTGATCAGTAGATCCTTCATCAGAGTGGTCAGTAGATCCTTCATCAGAGTGATCACTAGATCCTTCATCAGAGTGGTCACTAGATCCTTCATCAGAGTGGTCACTAGATCCTTCATCAGAGTGATCACTAGATCCTTCATCAGAGTGGTCACTAGATCCTTCATCAGAGTGATCAGTAGATCCTTCACCAGAGTTGTCACTAGATCCTTCATCAGAGTGGTCAGTAGATCCTTCATCAGAATGGTCACTAGATCCTTCATCAGAGTGGTCAGTAGATCCTTCATCAGAGTGGTCAGTGGATCCTTCATCAGAGTGATCACTAGATCCTTCATCAGAGTGATCACTAGATCCTTCATCAGAGTCATCACTAGATCCTTCATCAGAGTGATCACTAGATCCTTCACCAGAGTGATCAGTAGATCCTTCACCAGAGTGGTCACTAGATCCTTCATCAGAGTGGTCAATAGATCCTTCATCAGAGTGATCAGTAGATCCTTCATCAGAGTCATCACTAGATCCTTCATCAGAGTGGTCACTAGATCCTTCATCAGAGTGGTCACTAGATCCTTCATCAGAGTGGTCACTAGATCCTTCATGAACTACCCTGTTGATATTTGCAGAGAGAACATACGTGCCACACAGCTATTTCAGAGTCCAGAAATGTTATTACATAGATGTTGTACAAATGGGGGTTGTTATAACCAAGGTGTTTCAAAGTGCCCCCCTCGTCAGGGCTGGTTATCTATTGGAGGTGGAAGGTGGACTTCAGGGAGAATTACTAAAATGAAAGGTTTACCAGTGGCTATTATTGCAAAGTCAAGTTTCTCAATAGCTGGTTTTAGCTCACGGCCTTTGCCATCACTGTTATCAGTCATCAGTCTCCTAGACCAGGGGGTCTATAAACTTTTCAAATAAAGGGCCAGTTTACTGTCCTTCAAACTTTAGGGGGGCCGGACTATGGCCTTGGTAAGTCGAAAAGGTCCTGACGTCAAAGGGAAAAAAACAATGCCTCATCTTTGGTGTCAGTGGAAGGAGTTGTGCCCAGTTGTTGCCGTCAATGTGCCTACGTTGTTGGTGTCATTGTGTCCCATGGGTTACATTGTGGCCCATTGTTGGGATCATTGTGTCTCATTGTTTTCATCATTGGGAGGAATTGTGCCCCTTATTTGGCATCAGTGGGGGAATTATGCCCCTTCATTGGTGTCAGTGGGGGGAATTGTGCCTCATTGTTTGCATCAGTGGAGGAAATAGTGCCCCAAGGGCCGGATAAAAGCAATGAAAGGGCACAGTTTGGAGATTGCTGTCCTAGACTAACAGGACTCGGATCACCTGCTGGTGGCACTGTGCTTTCCAGAGCGGAGGGCTGTAGTTCCGGTGTTCACAAGCGGGTGCCTCCCAGCAGATCCCAGTAATCTCCATCTGATACTGGCTGCTGGGAGGGTATTTAGTTCCTCCTCTACAATTCTCTTGTGCTTCAGTGTTTTGTCCTGCTAGCCATAATCTGCTTGCTATTCATCCTGACTCGGCTCCTGATCTTTCTCTTGCCCTGCAATCCTTTACTCTGCTGCATCATATCTTCTCCCCTTTTTCCTGATCCCAGTCCTGGTTCCCTCTTCCTTGCATCTCCAGTATTACCCAGTTTTTCTGTGTTCCCCATTGTGTATATATAGTTAGTTTGCTAGTTAGGCTTTCTGTTACTTACTTAGGTCGCTTGTTAGGTATTTATGTCAGTTGGGTATGGGCTGCTTGTATAGTATTTGCACATTTGCTGTGTATTTTGTTTGCTGGTCTTTGGATGGGTTTTATTTCACTCTTAAAAAAACTTGCTTAAATTATATATATATAAGAAGGACAGTATGGTGGCCTGAATTTATGGGAGGAGTCTTTAAGCAGTCCACTCTCCTCGCCTGTGCTCTTTGTCGGTTCCAGTGCACGATGCCCTCCCTCCCATTCCCCTTTTTTCAGGGCCCTTCTCTCTCCACATTCTTCCATTACTTATCTTTGGTATGCCCCCTTTTCTTGGAATACTGACCAGCCGACCAAGGCACACCTCAGGTCTACGTTATGTTGTAAGTCTTGTCACGTGTTCCATATTTGTCTCGGTCGACGGGCTTCAACCATAAATATTTATACAGTCGGGTTTCAGTTTCCTGAGTGCAGCTACACAGATCTAGCCATCCCTGCGGCTGGATGCCTGCGCTCGGTATCCCTGGCATAACACTGAAGCACAAGAGAAATGTAAAGGAGGAACTAAACAACCTCTCAGCAGCCAACATCAGGTGGAGACAGATTACTGGAATCTGCTGGATGCTGGGAGACACCTGCTGGTGGATACGGGAGCTACAACCTTCTGCTCTGGGAATTACAGTGATCCAGGTAGCGAGGGAGGAGTCACTTTTAAGCTGCTGAAATACTTTGGCTGGAATGGCTTTTTTTTGGACTTTGGGACGATGGTGTGCTGCTTATATTTTCTCTACAAACCTTTTTTCAAACCCCTGCATGCGTAAGCCCCCCCAGAGTCAGCATACCTAAACCACAGGGTGCTTGCTACCTTGACGTATTTTGGGATCCAGTGTTTATCACCCATCTTCACAACTACTGCAGACAATTGTTAATCTATATTGGATCGCTGGGCACAGAGGCACTAGGTGCAGTTCTTAGCCCTTGTACACGCGGTCGGAGATTCCGTCAGATTGTATCCTATCGGACCGTTTTGTTGGATATTCCGACTGTGTGTGGTCTCCATCGGACTGTTTTAAAATTTTACCGGCAAGTTGGAAAAGTTGGTCCGTCGGAATGTCCGACGGACCAACTTGCCGGTAAAATTTTGCGACAAAATGCTCCGATCGGACATACTCCGATCATGTGTAGCCTACTCCGACGGACAAAGTGCCACGCATGCTCAGATCAAATTCCTAGACCAAAGCTATTGGCTACTAGCCTGAACGTAGTCCCGTCGTAACGAAGTAACGTCATCACGTTATGTACAATCGGATTTTCCAACAACTTTGTCCGACCGTGTGTATGCAACATCACTTCTGGACCTCTTCCGGAATTAATCCGTCGCAATTACTCAGACGGATTTGGTTGTCGGAATCTCCGACCGTGTGTACGGGGGCTTAGACATGTGGCATTGGTTGGGGGTTTTCCGGGACGGGAAGGATGTTGGGCGTATCCACAAATCGACTGAACTCAAAGTCATCTTCGCTGGGTTTTTTGGCCAATCTGTAGATAAGTCTTACAATGTAACCTATCACAAAGGCCAAGACCAAAGAAAGTAGTACGATGAACACAACAAGCAACGTGAAGGAAGCCTTTTTCTTGGGCACATCAGTCACCATGAGATCCTGGATCATTGTGGTGGTAGTGTTGGTGGTGGTGATGGTGGTGGTGTTGGTGGTGTTGGTGGTAGTGGGGGTGGTGGTGTTGGTGGTGTTGGTGTTGGTGGTGTTGGTGGTGTTGGTGTTGGTGGTGGTGGTGTTGGTGGTAGTGGTGTTGGTGGTGGTGGTGGTGTTGGTGTTGGTGGTGGTGGTGGTGTTGGTGTTGGTGGTGGTGGTGTTGGGGATCACAGAGAGTTTCGTCAAAGCCACTGAAGACCCTTCACTGTTGCTAGCAACACAAGCATAAATGCCAGCGTCACTTAGCTCTGCCCTTGATAAATGTAATTTTAGGTTAATTGGTAAAGTGGTGGTAAGGACTTCCGATCCTGATGGGAGCATCCAGGTCAGCGTGGGCTTTGGGGTACCCTGGGCGGAACATGCCACTGTCACCGGGGATGATTCTTTCACATAAATCTCATGGTAATTGTTAGTAAAAAAAGGCAAAGAGCACTCAGGTAAGTTCGCTGTCACAGTGGAAATGGAGTCATTGGGCCATAAAGACCTTTTGAACCAGTCGTTCTCCGGAAGGTCAAACCCTCTGAATCGGCACTCGTTGGTCAGATTGTTCCCCAGAATACTAATACGCAATGAGGAGTAATTACTGGAGGGCCGGAACCAGAGCGGGGTGACCGCGGAGAAATGGTTATGATCGAGATTCAATGTGGACAAGGCAGCCAGGCTCCGGAACGCCTGATTATGGATAACGATGATTTGGTTTCTGGAAAGATCGAGGCTCCGCAGGTTTCTCAGACTGCTGAACATCTGACTGTGAATTATCTTGAAGTTGTTGTTCTTGAGGTCCAGATGCTGGATGGGAAGGTCGGTGAAGGCGGACGGGTGAGTGTTTCTCACGCTCAGGTTCAGCTCATTTAAAACTAAATTCTTCAGCTTGGGGAGGTCGCGGAATGCGAAGGCGTGGAGGTAGGAGACCGGCGTCCTCGTGATCGTTACGTCTTCCAGAGACCTCAGAGTCCAGATGTTCTGCCTGGCGAGAAGTAATGGCGGACAGCCGCTCAGACGTAATCCCGTCACATCATCGGAGCCTTTGATTGGACTTTCCAGAAATCTCTCCGATTCGCAGCAGTTAATGAAGGATGGAGAACAAGTGCAGCCGATAGGACAATCCGCCTGAGCGGCTTTCCCATAGACAACCAGAACCAGGAGGGACTCCAATGTCACCAGAAGAGGACCCATCAAATCTACACGGAGAGAAGAGAAACATCAACACAATGTCAGTGTAGAAGTAATATAATACCTTATTCCTCAGGCTATGAAATCCACAAATCAACTGCTTTATACCAACCGTCTCCAAACTGTCCGGCCCTAGTGGCACTATAATACTAATGATGGGGCACTATTCCTCCCATTAACACTAATGATGGGGCACTATTCCTCCCATTAATACTAATGATGGGACACTATTCCTCCCATTAATACTAATCATGGGGCACTATTCCTCCCACTGATACCAATGAAGGGGCACTATTCCTCCCATTAATACCAATGATGGGGCACTATTTCTCCCATTAATACTAATGATGGGGCACTATTCCTCCCACTGATACCAATGATGGGGCACTATTCCTCCCATTAATACCAATGATGGGACACTATTCCTCCCATTAATACTAATGATGGGGCACCATTCCTCCCATTGATACTAATTATGGGGCACTATTCCTCCCATTAAAGTGGTTGTAAACCCTTAAAACACACTTTGACCTACAGATAAGCCTAGATTAAGGCTTACCTGTAGGTCCAAGAAATATCTCCTAAACCTATACGGTTTAGGAGATATTTGCCCGAAGACAGGCACCGCTGTCTACGGCGCATGCGCCGTGGACAGCGGCGCACAGGCGCACTGAGCGCGGCATTTCCAACGACGGAGCTGCCGCGTGTGTTGGCTCCCGTGTGCATGCGCGGGAGTGACGTCATCGCGGCTTCGCCGAATGACAGCGGCAGAGCAGTGAGACCCCACCAAGAAGATGGATGCGGCGGACTACAGGGGACAGCGGTGACTTCGCTGGCTCCTGTGTCAGGTAAGTGACACATAATGGACTACTATGCGATGCGATGCGATGCGATGCGATGCATAGTAGTCCATTATGCTTTACCTTTGCAGGGAATGAAAGAGGAAGTAAACTCATCAGGGTTTACTTTCTCTTTAATACTAATGATGGGGCACTATTCCTCCCACTGATATGGGGCACTATTCCTCCCATTAATACTAATGATGGGGCATTGGTTACATCCATTGACACCGGGGCCATTTTCTACTCCCACCGGCCAAAGTCCGACCCCCTAAAAGCCTCAAGGACAGTAAACTGGCCCTTTATTCAGAATGTTTGGAGACCAATACATTACACCTTGGATGCCCATAATCAACATAACAGAGCTTCCATTGGAGTGAATAGCGAAGTGGTAAATTGTATCTAAACCCAAAATCACACTCCTGGCCATGCAGGGGCGGATCCAGGGGGGCAATGGGGCAATTGCCCCCTCCGAGAATACGAGTGGCAGGTGTCACCGCGGGTGAGAGAGCCGGCGGGCAGCCCCACGGCAGAGAGCACGGGCGGCTCCGTCGGTGAGAGACAGTGGGGGGCTCCTTGGACGGCCCGGCTCAGTGTCAGTGTGTCATTGGCTGCTGGCCTATCAGGGAGCCAGTGGGCGGGGGAGCAGAGAGATGACATCATCTCTCACTGCCCGGCGCCTGTCCTGCATCCCTGAAGTTCTGACCTCACAGTGTAGTGTGCAGGCAGCCACAGCAGCAGTGAGATTACTTCATCTCTCTGCTGCCTGGGACAATTATATAGCAAGTATAGCAAGTGACAATCTGCATCATATGGCATGGGACGTGGCAAGTGACAATCTGCATCTCGTGTCAGGTGGCACGCTCGGGGCTCCCACTGATTCTGCATTATGGTGAGTTGAACCATTTAATTTTTTATAACAATGTAATAATAGTAATGTGCTTCAATCATCCTGACACCATAACAATCATGGCGTCGTGATGACTGAAGCGCCAACACCGGCCATTTCCCTGATAAATTTACCCCAAAAAAACATATTTTCTGCAAGCGCCGCTCCCGAGATTAGACTCTGGATCCGCCCCTGTGGCCATGTAAGATGAGGATAAGGAACGGCCTCTCCACACCTCTGATGCATTTCACACTGCCCACCAGGGCTTAGTCATTGAGACCTCCATGCTGTTAGAAATCACGGGGCCCCGTACAGTATACCGAACGGGCCCCCCTCTGCAAAAATTTCAAGACGAAAATCCCCCCTTCTACCACAAATCTCTCTCACCCCAAAATATCACCCACCTAGCACATATCTGTGGACAGCCATGGGGGGGCAGAACTGAAATCTGGGTGAGCACAACCCACCCCAGCACCCCCTGAATCCGGCCCTCTGTGTCTCTCACCCAGCCTAAAAAGGGGGAGGGGGAGAATCCGGCTTTGAGTTGCTGGGTGAAAGGTGATGTCATCCTTCGTTATCTGCTCCACCAATCCTCCTGATGTCCCGGCCCCCCTATGTACCCGGGCCCCTTACAGGAAGTGGTCCCCCCTATCAGCAGCCCTGCCTCCATGACTAAGCCCCGGTGGGTGGGGTGAGACCTTTGTTGCAATTTTAAAGTGAAGGAAATAATAGAAAAAAATAAACAATGTCATACTTACCTGGATTGTACAATGGTTTTGCACAGAGCAACCTCAATCCTCTTCTTCTTGGGTCCCCCGCAGGCGGTCCTGGCTCATCTCCCACTACCGAGTACCCCCAATAGCAAGGCTCTTGCTTTGGGGCACTCAAGCAGGCTCGCTCCTGAGCCATGCTCGGTGTGTCTATTCACACACAGAGCACAGCTCCGCCCTGCCCCCGCTCTCTCCTCATTGGCTCACTGACTGTGATTGTGCCAATGGCTCCCGCTGCTGTTTCAGCCGGTGAGGAGAGAGAGACCCAGGAGAGCCGCTGATCTCATGCACATCGCTGGATCCAGATGGGGCTCAGGTAAGGGGGGCTAAAGGGGGGGGGAGCTGCACCTGGAAAATTTTTTTTATCTTGAGCCTTTAGAAACCACTTTAAGTATTAACATATTTGGTATTTATTTACTTGATTCTTTATTTTACTTACCAAAAAATTGGACATTTTATTGTTTGTGTTCACTAAAATACATTTTTTTTAAATTTTGACTTAAGAAATAGAAAATTGTTTATGCCAGAGCACCGGAAGTGGCGTCAGACGTCGCTCTGGTCCTCCAAGGCCATAGAGACGACTTCCTGCCCAGCAAACAGCTGCATCAGATTGCTTCCAGATTTACCAACGGCTCCGGGAAGCTCAGAACTGATCGGGAAGCAGCGTGGAGGGGGGAGGGGGGGACACATCTCCTGCTGCCTCTATAAGTGATCGTGGGGTGAAACCCCCCCCCCCCCCGCGGGGCCACTTTTATCACACCCTGAATCGCCCAGAGTAAAAAAAAACCTAGCTGCTGCCATAACACAGGTATTTCACGTCAAAGTAATAAAGTAATAACCTATATTTACCTTTGTGGCAAGTGGTAAATAGAATCCCCCTCCCCCGTGATTGTTACCGCTCGTTCTTTTATTGGCATTCTTATCATTGGCAATCATTAACAGTGTCCCCTTTCCTTACTTGTGCAGCATTGATTACTCAATGTGTTCTCCTTTGGAACAGTGTGGCCATCTAGACCAAGGTTTCTCAACCAGGGTTCCCTGAACCCCTAAGGTTTCTCCAGAAGTTGCTCGGGGGTTCCTCCAGAGGTTGCTTGGGATTCCTCCAGATATTGCTCGGGGTTCCTCCAGATGTTGCTCGGGAGTCCTCCAGAGGGAATGACTCCTGGGATTGATGACACAGCAATCCTCGGTGCTGATGCAGCCACAGGAAATTACGTATTTCGCCGCAGCGAGGTAGCATGGAAGTGACAAGAAAACCAAAGGAAAAGGAACTAAACAAACAGAAAAAAACTAAAATATATCCAAAAAAGGGGGGGTGGGGCAGTCTATGGAACAAGACCAAGTTGTATTTTTGCCTGGAACTCTGCTTTAAAGCCGGGTTCAGGCCGAAATATGACATTTTAGATAAAAATACCCCCTTAATACTCATGCCTCGTGCAATGTAACAAAGGTAAGCTGTAAACTTTTCCCAGATATTTGTCCAGAGTTATTTTCTTACTTTGTGAAGTTCCTGCACAGAGCGGCCATCTCCAGTGTGGGCATCTGAAGCCACCGTGTCCTTCTTCCTGGATTCCATGCCTGCTGGCTTCCCAGCATGCACCTGCCGATCTCGTGCATGTGCAGTGCGGTGAAATCTTGGTCAGCTTGACATGGCACAGCCATGCCAAGCTGACCAAGATTTTCCATTGACGCCAGTGTTAAATGTTACGGGAGCCGTGCCATGCCAAGCTGACCAAGAATTTCCATAGATGCCAATGTTAAATGTTACGGGAGCCGTGCCATGCCAAGCTGACCAAGATCTCCCAGGAGCCAATGCAAAACCGAAAAATGGCGCCGCGGCCCCCCTAGAGGAGGAAGTGAAATTACATACAGGCATAAATCAGGTAAGTGAACAGAAAAAAAAAATTGCCCATTCATTTTAAGGATGAACATTAGTGCTGCATGCTGAAGAGTGAAAAATGTGGGTGGAACTTCACTTTAAGTACATTTTTAGGTGAAAAATGTGCATCTTAAAAAAAAAAAAAAAAAATCCCACAAAGGATTTATTTAATGTTATCATAAAAAGCAAATGGTGGAAAAATACCAGACAGAGAATTGTTACAGTTGAAAACAAATAAATACATTTGCAGAATCCATAAGGAAGATATGTCAATACACACAAATTTCTTCCTGGATTTGGTGTAACAATGTTGTCTTTGGTTCGCTGTTCTGACAGGCTGCGCTCCCAATCATCTCTCTCGGTAACCACCGGAAGAAAAAAAAATTGTCTCTCAAGACATTATACAATCTCATGAGATGTCGTTTATTTTCTGTCTCCAAAACACAAAAACATTCCCTTGATTAAACATTTACAACTCTTTTCCTGGAAACTAAAACTTCTTTCTGTTTTTTTTTATTACATTTCATTTTGATACATAAAAATAAATATTTTACTATGAGATTTCGCCTTTAATTGTATCAAAACGTGGAAATGTTTCGAGGCGCTCAGAAAGTCTGCCTTTAGGCAAATTCTTTTCCTGCTTGATGGTCTTGATCGTTCTTCTGGAGGAATGTTAGCGGACGCCGGGGATACAAAAAGCGAGGAATTGATCGGAGTAAACAGATTCGTTGGTATAAAATAGTCATTTGTCTTGGGATGGCCGATTTTCAGAATACAAAATCTATCCAACTGTCTCATAACTAAAAGAAAGCATTGTGTTTGATTCTATACATGTTGCCCTTCAGAAATCCACACAGCTCATCAGACGAGACACGAGCCGGAGTGACATCCCAGTCTGATCAAGTCTTTTTAACTTCTTAAACTTTTTTTTAACTTTTTCACTTTTTTTAACTTTTAAAACTTTTTAACTTCTTAACGGACATTCTCCTCCCCGATGTTACCCGGGTTGCCCCAGCCTGCAGCACCCGCCGCCGCTACGCCCTCCACCACCATACAACCGGCCACCGCTGACTCCGTTCCGGGGCAGAGCCCGAGCGGCTCCATGGCACCTCGAGAACTGCTCTGGAGTAACCCGAGCCGAGCCCAACGGGGCCAAGCTGGACACGGACACTACAGCAGAGAGCCACCGAACCAAATCATAGAGGCCGTCCACCTGCCGAGTTACTAACAGCGGCCACCCCAGCCGTGTCCACTAAGGATGGTAAACACTCCACCACCGAGCACCACCACCACCGAGCAGGCGATTAAATGGTGGAGTAGCAGAACGCTCAGTTTATGGCGCAGGACTCGCTCCATAACATGCACCCCAGAGCACTCTCCCATCAGGTGCGCCATCAGTTATTCAGCTGACACCCTCTGCAGCCTAAGGAATACCGCTACAACATTACCGACCACCACCCAAACAATACTACGAAAAGAACAACTTCTAAGAACTAATTTGCAACCAACCACCCAAAACAGGACTACACCACTTCCAGGACAACACCTATCATGCGCTCCGATCAGCACTAGATCAGCAGTCAAGTACAAACATGAAATTCATGATTTTATTACTCAACGCAACACAGACTGTCTCTTTATCATGGAAAGCTGCCCAACCCCCGACTGTAATACCTCTCTAGCAGATTTCATGCCTGAGAACTACCGCGTCCTAACTGAGCAAAGAGGCAGTCAGAGAGGAGGCGGCCTATCCGTGATCTACAAATCTCACTTCACATTCACAAAACCAACTTTACGGAGCTCCCTTCCCTTCATGGAAACGCTGACACTTCAATGTCAAACACCCCAGGACACCCTTCACATACTACTGTGCTACAGACCACCGGGACCAAAGACACCCTTCACATACTACTGTGCTACAGACCACCGGGACCAAAGACACCCTTCACATACTACTGTGCTACAGACCACCGGGACCAAAGACACCCTTCACATACTACTGTGCTACAGACCACCGGGACCAAAGACACCCTTCACATACTACTGTGCTACAGACCACCGGGACCAAAGACACCCTTCACATACTACTGTGCTACAGACCACCGGGACCAAGGACACCCTTCACATTCTACTGTGCTACAGACCACCGGGACCAAGGACACCCTTCACATACTACTGTGCTACAGACCACCGGGACCAAAGACACCCTTCACATACTACTGTGCTACAGACCACCGGGACCAAAGACACCCTTCACATACTACTGTGCTACAGACCACCGGGACCAAAGACACCCTTCACATACTACTGTGCTACAGACCACCGGAACCAAGGACACCCTTCACATACTACTGTGCTACAGACCACCGGGACCAAAGACACCCTTCACATACTACTGTGCTACAGACCACCGGGACCAAAGACACCCTTCACATACTACTGTGCTACAGACCACCGGGACCAAAGACACCCTTCACATACTACTGTGCTACAGACCACCGGGACCAAAGACACCCTTCACATACTACTGTGCTACAGACCACCGGGACCAAAGACACCCTTCACATACTACTGTGCTACAGACCACCGGAACCAAAGACACCCTTCACATACTACTGTGCTACAGACCACCGGGACCAAAGACACCCTTCACATACTACTGTGCTACAGACCACCGGGACCAAAGACACCCTTCACATTCTACTGTGCTACAGACCACCGGGACCAAAGACACCCTTCACATACTACTGTGCTACAGACCACCGGGACCAAAGACACCCTTCACATACTACTGTGCTACAGACCACCGGGACCAAAGACACCCTTCACATACTACTGTGCTACAGACCACCGGGACCAAAGACACCCTTCACATACTACTGTGCTACAGACCACCGGGACCAAAGACACCCTTCACATACTACTGTGCTACAGACCACCGGGACCAAAGACACCCTTCACATACTACTGTGCTACAGACCACCGGGTCCAAGGACACCCTTCACATACTACTGTGCTACAGACCACCAGGACCAAAGACACCCTTCACTTACTACTGTGCTACAGACCACCGGGACCAAAGACACCCTTCACATACTACTGTGCTACAGACCACCGGAACCAAAGACACCCTTCACATACTACTGTGCTACAGACCACCGGGACCAAAGACACCCTTCACATACTACTGTGCTACAGACCACCGGGACCAAAGACACCCTTCACATACTACTGTGCTACAGACCACTGGGACCAAAGACACCCTTCACATTCTACTGTGCTACAGACCACCGGGACCAAAGACACCCTTCACATACTACTGTGCTACAGACCACCGGGACCAAAGACACCCTTCACATACTACCGTGCTACAGACCACCGGGACCAAAGACACCCTTCACATACTACTGTGCTACAGACCACCGGGACCAAAGACACCCTTCACATACTACTGTGCTACAGACCACCGGGACCAAAGACACCCTTCACATACGACTGTGCTACAGACCACCGGGACCAAAGACACCCTTCACATACTACTGTGCTACAGACCACCGGGACCAAGGACACCCTTCACATTCTACTGTGCTACAGACCACCGGGACCAAGGACACCCTTCACATACTACTGTGCTACAGACCACCGGGACCAAAGACACCCTTCACATACTACTGTGCTACAGACCACCGGGACCAAAGACACCCTTCACATACTACTGTGCTACAGACCACCGGGACCAAAGACACCCTTCACATACTACTGTGCTACAGACCACCGGAACCAAGGACACCCTTCACATACTACTGTGCTACAGACCACCGGGACCAAAGACACCCTTCACATACTACTGTGCTACAGACCACCGGGACCAAAGACACCCTTCACATACTACTGTGCTACAGACCACCGGGACCAAAGACACCCTTCACATACTACTGTGCTACAGACCACCAGGACCAAAGACACCCTTCACATACTACTGTGCTACAGACCACCGGGACCAAAGACACCCTTCACATACTACTGTGCTACAGACCACCGGGACCAAAGACACCCTTCACATACTACTGTGCTACAGACCACCGGGACCAAAGACACCCTTCACATACTACTGTGCTACAGACCACCGGGACCAAAGACACCCTTCACATACTACTGTGCTACAGACCACCGGGACCAAAGACACCCTTCACATTCTACTGTGCTACAGACCACCGGGACCAAAGACACCCTTCACATACTACTGTGCTACAGACCACCGGGACCAAAGACACCCTTCACATACTACTGTGCTACAGACCACCGGGACCAAAGACACCCTTCACATACTACTGTGCTACAGACCACCGGGACCAAAGACACCCTTCACATACTACTGTGCTACAGACCACCGGGACCAAAGACACCCTTCACATACTACTGTGCTACAGACCACCGGGACCAAAGACACCCTTCACATACTACTGTGCTACAGACCACCGGGTCCAAGGACACCCTTCACATACTACTGTGCTACAGACCACCAGGACCAAAGACACCCTTCACTTACTACTGTGCTACAGACCACCGGGACCAAAGACACCCTTCACATACTACTGTGCTACAGACCACCGGAACCAAAGACACCCTTCACATACTACTGTGCTACAGACCACCGGGACCAAAGACACCCTTCACATACTACTGTGCTACAGACCACCGGGACCAAAGACACCCTTCACATACTAATGTGCTACAGACCACTGGGACCAAAGACACCCTTCACATTCTACTGTGCTACAGACCACCGGGACCAAAGACACCCTTCACATACTACTGTGCTACAGACCACCGGGACCAAAGACACCCTTCACATACTACCGTGCTACAGACCACCGGGACCAAAGACACCCTTCACATACTACTGTGCTACAGACCACCGGGACCAAAGACACCCTTCACATACTACTGTGCTACAGACCACCGGGACCAAAGACACCCTTCACATACTACTGTGCTACAGACCACCGGGACCAAAGACACCCTTCACATACTACTGTGCTACAGACCACTGGGACCAAAGACACCCTTCACATACTACTGTGCTACAGACCACCGGAACCAAAGACACCCTTCACATACTACTGTGCTACAGACCACCGGGACCAAAGACACCCTTCACATACTACTGTGCTACAGACCACCGGGACCAAAGACACCCTTCACATACTACTGTGCTACAGACCACCGGGACCAAAGACACCCTTCACATACTACTGTGCTACAGACCACCGGGACCAAGGACACCCTTCACATACTACTGTGCTACAGACCACCAGGACCAAGGACACCCTTCACATACTACTGTGCTACAGACCACCAGGACCAAAGACACCCTTCACATACTACTGTGCTACAGACCACCGGGACCAAGGACACCCTTCACATACTACTGTGCTACAGACCACCGGGACCAAGGACACCCTTCACATACTACTGTGCTACAGACCACCGGGACCAAAGACACCCTTCACATACTACTGTGCTACAGACCACCGGGACCAAGGACACCCTTCACATACTACTGTGCAACAGACCACCGGGACCAAAGACACCCTTCACATACTACTGTGCTACAGACCACCGGGACCAAGGACACCCTTCACATACTACTGTGCTACAGACCACCGGGACCAAAGACACCCTTCACATACTACTGTGCTACAGACCACCGGGACCAAAGACACCCTTCACATACTACTGTGCTACAGACCACCGGGATCAAAGACACCCTTCACATACTACTGTGCTACAGACCACCAGGACCAAAGACACCCTTCACATACTACTGTGCTACAGACCACCGGGACCAAAGACACCCTTCACATACTACTGTGCTACAGACCACCGGAACCAAAGACACCCTTCACATACTACTGTGCTACAGACCACCGGGACCAAAGACACCCTTCACATACTACTGTGCTACAGACCACCGGGACCAAAGACACCCTTCACATTCTACTGTGCTACAGACCACCAGGACCAAAGACACCCTTCACATACTACTGTGCTACAGACCACCGGGACCAAAGACACCCTTCACATACTACTGTGCTACAGACCACCGGGACCAAAGACACCCTTCACATACTACTGTGCTACAGACCACCGGGACCAAAGACACCCTTCACATACTACTGTGCTACAGACCACCGGGACCAAAGACACCCTTCACATACTACTGTGCTACAGACCACCGGGACCAAAGACACCCTTCACATACTACTGTGCTACAGACCACCGGGACCAAAGACACCCTTCACATACTACTGTGCTACAGACCACTGGGACCAAAGACACCCTTCACATTCTACTGTGCTACAGACCACCGGGACCAAAGACACCCTTCACTTACTACTGTGCTACAGACCACCGGGACCAAAGACACCCTTCACATACTACTGTGCTACAGACCACCGGAACCAAAGACACCCTTCACATACTACTGTGCTACAGACCACCGGGACCAAAGACACCCTTCACATACTACTGTGCTACAGACCACCGGGACCAAAGACACCCTTCACATACTACTGTGCTACAGACCACTGGGACCAAAGACACCCTTCACATTCTACTGTGCTACAGACCACCGGGACCAAAGACACCCTTCACATACTACTGTGCTACAGACCACCGGGACCAAAGACACCCTTCACATACTACCGTGCTACAGACCACCGGGACCAAAGACACCCTTCACATACTACTGTGCTACAGACCACCGGGACCAAAGACACCCTTCACATACTACTGTGCTACAGACCACCGGGACCAAAGACACCCTTCACATACTACTGTGCTACAGACCACCAGGACCAAAGACACCCTTCACATACTACTGTGCTACAGACCACCGGGACCAAAGACACCCTTCACATACTACTGTGCTACAGACCACCGGGACCAAAGACACCCTTCACATACTACTGTGCTACAGACCACTGGGACCAAAGACACCCTTCACATACTACTGTGCTACAGACCACCGGAACCAAAGACACCCTTCACATACTACTGTGCTACAGACCACCGGGACCAAAGACACCCTTCACATACTACTGTGCTACAGACCACCGGGACCAAAGACACCCTTCACATACTACTGTGCTACAGACCACCGGGACCAAAGACACCCTTCACATACTACTGTGCTACAGACCACCGGGACCAAGGACACCCTTCACATACTACTGTGCTACAGACCACCAGGACCAAGGACACCCTTCACATACTACTGTGCTACAGACCACCAGGACCAAAGACACCCTTCACATACTACTGTGCTACAGACCACCGGGACCAAGGACACCCTTCACATACTACTGTGCTACAGACCACCGGGACCAAGGACACCCTTCACATACTACTGTGCTACAGACCACCGGGACCAAAGACACCCTTCACATACTACTGTGCTACAGACCACCGGGACCAAGGACACCCTTCACATACTACTGTGCAACAGACCACCGGGACCAAAGACACCCTTCACATACTACTGTGCTACAGACCACCGGGACCAAGGACACCCTTCACATACTACTGTGCTACAGACCACCGGGACCAAAGACACCCTTCACATACTACTGTGCTACAGACCACCGGGACCAAAGACACCCTTCACATACTACTGTGCTACAGACCACCGGGATCAAAGACACCCTTCACATACTACTGTGCTACAGACCACCGGGACCAAAGAGACCCTTCACATACTACTGTGCTACAGACCACCAGGACCAAAGACACCCTTCACATACTACTGTGCTACAGACCACCGGGACCAAAGACACCCTTCACATACTACTGTGCTACAGACCACCGGGACCAACGAGACCCTTCACATACTACTGTGCTACAGACCACCGGGACCAAAGAGACCCTTCACATACTACTGTGCTACAGACCACCGGGACCAAAGACACCCTTCACATACTACTGTGCTACAGACCACCGGGACCAAAGACACCCTTCACATACTACTGTGCTACAGACCACCGGAACCAAAGACACCCTTCACATACTACTGTGCTACAGACCACCGGGACCAAAGACACCCTTCACATACTACTGTGCTACAGACCACCGGGACCAACGAGACCCTTCACATACTACTGTGCTACAGACCACCGGGACCAAAGAGACCCTTCACATACTACTGTGCTACAGACCACCGGGACCAAAGACACCCTTCACAAACTACTGTGCTACAGACCACCGGGACCAAAGACACCCTTCACATACTACTGTGCTACAGACCACCGGAACCAAAGACACCCTTCACATACTACTGTGCTACAGACCACCGGGACCAAAGACACCCTTCACATACTACTGTGCTACAGACCACCGGAACCAAAGACACCCTTCACATACTACTGTGCTACAGACCACCAGGACCAAAGACACCCTTCACAAACTACTGTGCTACAGACCACCAGGACCAAAGACACCCTTCACATACTACTGTGCTACAGACCACCGGGACCAAAGACACCCTTCACATACTACTGTGCTACAGACCACCGGGACCAAAGACACCCTTCACATACTACTGTGCTACAGACCACCAGGACCAAAGACACCCTTCACATACTACTGTGCTACAGACCACCGGGACCAAAGACACCCTTCACATACTACTGTGCTACAGACCACCGGGACCAACGAGACCCTTCACATACTACTGTGCTACAGACCACCGGGACCAAAGAGACCCTTCACATACTACTGTGCTACAGACCACCGGGACCAAAGACACCCTTCACATACTACTGTGCTACAGACCACCGGAACCAAAGACACCCTTCACATACTACTGTGCTACAGACCACCGGGACCAAAGACACCCTTCACATACTACTGTGCTACAGACCACCGGGACCAAAGACACCCTTCACATACTACTGTGCTACAGACCACCAGGACCAAAGACACCCTTCACAAACTACTGTGCTACAGACCACCAGGACCAAAGACACCCTTCACATACTACTGTGCTACAGACCACCGGGACCAAAGACACCCTTCACATACTACTGTGCTACAGACCACTGGGACCAAAGACACCCTTCACATACTACTGTGCTACAGACCACCGGAACCAAAGACACCCTTCACATACTACTGTGCTACAGACCACCGGGACCAAAGACACCCTTCACATACTACTGTGCTACAGACCACCGGGACCAAAGACACCCTTCACATACTACTGTGCTACAGACCACCGGGACCAAAGACACCCTTCACATACTACTGTGCTACAGACCACCGGGACCAAGGACACCCTTCACATACTACTGTGCTACAGACCACCAGGACCAAGGACACCCTTCACATACTACTGTGCTACAGACCACCAGGACCAAAGACACCCTTCACATACTACTGTGCTACAGACCACCGGGACCAAGGACACCCTTCACATACTACTGTGCTACAGACCACCGGGACCAAGGACACCCTTCACATACTACTGTGCTACAGACCACCGGGACCAAAGACACCCTTCACATACTACTGTGCTACAGACCACCGGGACCAAGGACACCCTTCACATACTACTGTGCAACAGACCACCGGGACCAAAGACACCCTTCACATACTACTGTGCTACAGACCACCGGGACCAAGGACACCCTTCACATACTACTGTGCTACAGACCACCGGGACCAAAGACACCCTTCACATACTACTGTGCTACAGACCACCGGGACCAAAGACACCCTTCACATACTACTGTGCTACAGACCACCGGGATCAAAGACACCCTTCACATACTACTGTGCTACAGACCACCGGGACCAAAGACACCCTTCACATACTACTGTGCTACAGACCACCGGGACCAAAGACACCCTTCACATACTACTGTGCTACAGACCACCGGGATCAAAGACACCCTTCACATACTACTGTGCTACAGACCACCGGAACCAAAGACACCCTTCACATACTACTGTGCTACAGACCACCGGGACCAAAGAGACCCTTCACATACTACTGTGCTACAGACCACCAGGACCAAAGACACCCTTCACATACTACTGTGCTACAGACCACCGGGACCAAAGACACCCTTCACATACTACTGTGCTACAGACCACCGGGACCAACGAGACCCTTCACATACTACTGTGCTACAGACCACCGGGACCAAAGAGACCCTTCACATACTACTGTGCTACAGACCACCGGGACCAAAGACACCCTTCACATACTACTGTGCTACAGACCACCGGGACCAAAGACACCCTTCACATACTACTGTGCTACAGACCACCGGAACCAAAGACACCCTTCACATACTACTGTGCTACAGACCACCGGGACCAAAGACACCCTTCACATACTACTGTGCTACAGACCACCGGGACCAACGAGACCCTTCACATACTACTGTGCTACAGACCACCGGGACCAAAGAGACCCTTCACATACTACTGTGCTACAGACCACCGGGACCAAAGACACCCTTCACATACTACTGTGCTACAGACCACCGGGACCAAAGACACCCTTCACATACTACTGTGCTACAGACCACCGGAACCAAAGACACCCTTCACATACTACTGTGCTACAGACCACCGGGACCAAAGACACCCTTCACATACTACTGTGCTACAGACCACCGGAACCAAAGACACCCTTCACATACTACTGTGCTACAGACCACCAGGACCAAAGACACCCTTCACAAACTACTGTGCTACAGACCACCAGGACCAAAGACACCCTTCACATACTACTGTGCTACAGACCACCGGGACCAAAGACACCCTTCACATACTACTGTGCTACAGACCACCGGGACCAAAGACACCCTTCACATACTACTGTGCTACAGACCACCAGGACCAAAGACACCCTTCACATACTACTGTGCTACAGACCACCGGGACCAAAGACACCCTTCACATACTACTGTGCTACAGACCACCGGGACCAACGAGACCCTTCACATACTACTGTGCTACAGACCACCGGGACCAAAGAGACCCTTCACATACTACTGTGCTACAGACCACCGGGACCAAAGACACCCTTCACATACTACTGTGCTACAGACCACCGGAACCAAAGACACCCTTCACATACTACTGTGCTACAGACCACCGGGACCAAAGACACCCTTCACATACTACTGTGCTACAGACCACCGGGACCAAAGACACCCTTCACATACTACTGTGCTACAGACCACCAGGACCAAAGACACCCTTCACAAACTACTGTGCTACAGACCACCAGGACCAAAGACACCCTTCACATACTACTGTGCTACAGACCACCGGGACCAACGAGACCCTTCACATACTACTGTGCTACAGACCACCAGGACCAAAGACACCCTTCACATACTACCGTGCTACAGACCACCGGGACCAAAGACACCCTTCACATACTACCGTGCTACAGACCACCGGGACCAAAGACACCCTTCACATACTACCGTGCTACAGACCACCGGGACCAAGGACACCCTTCACATACTACCGTGCTACAGACCACCGGGACCAAAGACACCCTTCACATACTACTGTGCTACAGACCACCGGGACCAAAGACACCCTTCACATACTACCGTGCTACAGACCACCGGGACCAAAGACACCCTTCACATACTACTGTGCTATAGACCACCAGGACCAAAGACACCCTTCACATACTACTGTGCTACAGACCACCGGGGCCAAAGACACCCTTCACATACTACTGTGCTACAGACCACCGGGACCAAAGACACCCTTCACATAATACTGTGCTACAGACCACCGGGCCCAAAGAGACCCTTCACATACTACTGTGCTATAGACCACCAGGACCAAAGACACCCTTCACATACTACTGTGCTACAGACCACCGGGGCCAAAGACACCCTTCACATACTACTGTGCTACAGACCACCGGGACCAAAGACACCCTTCACATACTACTGTGCTACAGACCACCGGGACCAAAGACATCCTTCACATACTACTGTGCTACAGACCACCGGGGACCAAAGACACCCTTCACATACTACTGTGCTACAGACCACCGGGACCAAAGACACCCTTCACATACTACTGTGCTACAGACCACCGGGACCAAAGACACCCTTCACATACTACTGTGCTACAGACCACCGGGACACCCTTCCTCATACCCTTTATCAAATTCATCTCTACATACACCTTAAAAAACAAAAATCTTCTGCTACTTGGGGACTTTAACCTCTGGGCAAACGCCTCCCAGGACTCCATCGCTACCGCCTGTATCAACCAACTGGAAGCACTAGACCCACAGCAACTGATAAATGCTCCCACGCATGTTTTGGGCCATACCCTCGACCTCATCTTTAAACAAAACATTGATATTAACATACTCAATTACATGCCACTGCCATGGACTGACCACCATGCTATCAAATTCAAAATAAACATCACTTACCAAAAACCAACACAATCAACAACAATACACTGCACAAGATCACAGAAGACATCACACTCACAACTCTTCAAAACTACACTATCCAACAAAATAGCGGGGATAACCCAGAATTACTCAACTGAAGATACACTCAACTCAATTAACATGGCATTATTACAGAGAGCAGACATAGTCGCACCAATACCCAGAGCACCCACCTGCAAAAACTATTCCGGTTGGTTCAATGACTCTTTGACGTCACTGAAACAAGAACGCAGAAGAGCCGAAGGAGCCTGGAGAAGGAACCCAACAATGGAAAATTACACAAATTACAAATCACTCACCACAAAATATCACAAAGCCATCTTCATAGCAAAAAAAGAACATTTCTCCAAAACCATTTCAAAAGCCATAAACCGTCCTTGTGCTCTTTTCCAACTAGTTGCCCAGACTTTGAACCCCACCTGTTTAGAGCCTCCAGTAAACAAAACACAAGAATTCTGCAACCAGTTATGTGATTTTTTCATTGACAAAATCGCAATCATTCGGGAAATAATTCAGCAGAAAAAGAAGACAAAAACCACACAAAAATTCTACAACAACCGAGATTTACTCTGGTCCCAATCACCATTGACACCACCAAAACCATCATCAGAAACCTCTGAGACATCGTCAAATTATATCATTCCCATAAAACTTCTGAAAGAATGTACCGACGTCTTGGCACTCATAGTAACATACCTCATAAACCAGTCATTTAAAGAAGGAATCATCCCGACCCCCCTCAAGCAAGGCATAATCAAACCCCTGCTAAAGAAGTCCAACCTCGACCCCAAAGACCCAAACGACCACAGACCTGTCAAAAACCTCAATACCATCTCCAAAATTATTGAGAGAGCAGAGATACAACAGCTTCAACTCCATCTGGACACCCATAAACTCTTGGACCCACTACAATCTGGTTTTCGCCCTGGCAATGGGACAGAAACTGCACTCCTTAAAATCTGGGATGACACCCTCGTAGCAACAGATGAAGGAGAATCGTGTCTCCTGGTGCTGCTGGACCTCAGTGCAGCTTTCGACACAATAGACCACAAAACCCGCTCACTCGTCTCACAGAAGTAGCCGGAGTTGTAGACTCAGACTTACCCTGGTTCACATCCTTCCTAGAGAACTCATCTCAGAAAGTGAAACTAGGAGCGTTCACTTCGGAAGCATGAAAAATTACATTCGGAGTCACTCAAGGATCACCCCTGTCGCCTGTGCTCTTTAACATCTATCTCCATCCACTCCCCCAAATCATCAGCAACCAGAACCTGCTTTATCACTCCTACGCAGATGACTTCCAACTCTACCTACGCAACACCAACAAAAAAGACCAATACCAGGCACTGGAAAACAGTCTCTTATTGATCGATGATTGGATGACTGAGAGATCTCTCAAACTCATCCAAAACAGAACTCCTTTTCTTCCAGGCAAACTGAAACAAAAACCCTGGCAGGATGCCCACACCACTCACCATCCTTGGACAACCCATCACCCCCGGCATTAAATCCAAAATCCCCGGAGTCATCTTTGACTCAGACATGACGATGGATGTACAAATAGGATCAGTAGTCAGCGGATCCCACTACCTTCTTCATCTATTGCGTAGACTCGTCCCCTTCATCCCGGAAGGAGATATAGCAGCAGTAGATGGAACAATTATTACTTCCTGACTACGCAAATTCCCTCTACCTAGGACCTCCTAAATATCAAATTTCATTTCTACAAGTCGTCCCGAACCCAGCAGCCAGACTGGTAATTGTAAAAAAAAACTGAGAATCCATACATTCAAGACCCTCTGCCTCACTCATAAATGTACACAAGGAAAAGCCCCGCAATACCTTTGTGACAGAATAAAGCCCTACACCCCCAGGTCGCTCCCGCCGGTCAACTAACCAGAACCTCCTCCACATCCCCAAGACCCGTTATAAATGAAAAGGTGAACGAAGGTTCGCAGTTCAAGGACCTCAGCTATGGAACGCTCTACCCACGGACATCCGCTCGGAAGAAAACCCTCTGTCCTTCAAGACCCATTTCTTCTGAAGACTCAGATGGACACTGGCGGCAAAAGCGCCCTGAGGCAATTTAGTTTGCATATGTAGCACTATACAAGTTACTCATTCATTCCTTCACAATTCGAAGGGTCAGTTTACCAAATGTAATATTTCAATAACTGGTGGACAATGGATCTGTTGGATTTTTTAGTGATTTAATACTATGGAGATGGTAATAGGGGAAGCCAGAACACACAATGGTCCTCAAAACTCCCTGATGGATGGGAATTAGGTAGGTAGGACATACACTCTAAGGCTAGGATTACACTCCTGCACTGCAATAACACTTCGTACAGCACTAAGCATGTGTTAAAAATGAATGGCACCTCAATCCACGAAAACTACATACCTGCATTAGAGTGCATTGTAACCCACAGTAACTGTGCGTTGCCATGAGCCGTGTTACAAAAAGGTCAGGTGAGATTTTTAGGGTTCATTCAAACTGAATGGGCTGTCCTAACACAATACACGTAATAACATGCTTTGTATTAAGGTATTGCAGAGGTTGTGATCCTGGCCTTGGTGCCAGATGGCCTATTTAATGAACAGAGCTGAAGTAGGCAGTTTCTGGTTGGTCTTCAGCTGTTACCATGTGTCTGGTATCTGAACCTGTTCCTGAGATCTGTTTACCTGTTTATGACCTTGCCTGCCCTTGGACTTGTCCCTTCTCTCTATTTTCCTGTGATTTATCTTGACTAGTTCCTGGCCATGGCTTCTCTCTGATGATTCCTGATGTGACCTTGGGTAGTTCCTGACCATGGCTTGTCTATGAGGATTACTGGTGTGACCTTGGCTAGTTCCTGATCATGGCTTTTCCCTTCTGAATCCTGGTGTGGCCTCCTTTAGTTCCGGACCAAATCTGGTCTCTGCTGATTCCTGGTGTGACCTTGGATAGTTTCTGACCATGGTTTATATACGATGATTCCTTGTGGGACCTCTGCTAATTCCTGGCTATGGCTTATCTCTGCTGATTCCCGGTTTGACCTTGGGTACTTCTTGACCACATCTGGTCTTTACTGATTCCTGGTGTGACCCTGGCTAGTTGTTGACCATGGCTTATCTCTGTTGATTCCTTGTGTGACCTTTGCAAGTTCCTGACCATAGTTTATATGTGATGATTACTGGTGTGACCTTCCTGAGCACGGCTTGTCTCTGATGATTCCTGGTATGACCTTGGCTAGTTCCTGATCATAGCTTCTCTCTTCTGAATCTAGGTGTGACCTCTTCTAGTTCCTAACCACATCTGGTCTTTGCTGATAGCTGGTGTGACCTTGGCTAGTTTCTGACCATGGCTTATTTTGCTGATTCATTGTGTGTCCTTTGCTAGTTCCTGACAATAGTTTAAATCTGATGATTATTGGTGTGACTTCTGCTAATTCCTGGCCATGGCTTATCTCTGTTAATTCCTGGTGAGGCCTTATCTAGTTCCTGATCATGGCTTTTCTCTTCTGAATCCTGCTGTGGCCTCCTCTAGTTCCTGACCACATCTGGTCTCTGCTGATTCCTGATGTGACCTTGTTAGTTCCTGACCACAGCTTCTCACTGCTAATTACTGATGTGACCTCTGATAAATCCTTGCCATGGCTTGTCTCTGATGATTCCTGGTGTTAGCATGGCTAGTTCCTGACCATGGCTTGTCTCTGATGATTCATGGTGTGACCTTGGCTGATTCCTGACCACAGCTAGTCTCTGCTCATTCCTGGGGTGACATTGGCAACTTCCTGGCCATGGCTTATCTGTGCTGAATCCTGGTGTATCCTTAGCCAGTTCCTGGCCATGGATTTTCTCTACTGTTTCCTGTTGTGACCTTGGCCAGTTTCCGGGCACCGCTTACTTCAGATAAATCCTTGTATAATCTTGGCTAGTTCCTGACCACAGATTTTCTTTTTTGATTCCTGGTGTAACCTCAGCTAATTCCTGACCTCTGCTTGTCTTTGCTGACTTTCTGGTGTGACCTCAGCCTGCCCTTTGACCACCCCCTACCTTCTAACATGTCTGATGTAAGTCTTCTTGACTGCAGACCACTGCTAGTCTCCGACTACCAGCCTAACAGTGTTCTGCCAGGTGCCTTCCAGTGTTGTCCTCAGGGGTGTGACAGAAATCAGGGCATTATGGCCACTAGATAATACTATCATAGGAAATAAGAATACTCCATGTTGCCATCTAGTGGCCATAGTGCAGTATTTTCTCATTGAAGTTGCACAGACTATGACTCGAGAATATTTGATTTTGCCCCATTGGAATAGAATACATTTAAATACAGTTTTAGTGAATGAACAGTTATGCACATTTTTTTTCTACATACACTGCTAAGAGTGATTCTGCATCTTCTACAAAATTGCCAATGTGACGCCGACATTACAACGAACCATTGGCCAACAATGAAACAAAATAACTATTTTGCTAAGTTTATGTTTTGGGCTTTTCAGCAGCCGAACAAACGACGGCCATTTTGTTCTGTTTCTCCATACACTCCTTGTCTTTTCCATCCACAAGGTAACTTTTTTAATAGTTTGGAGCACTCTGAAGCACCTGCACTTTTCCTCTCCATTCACAATGGAGCCAAACAAAAGAAACAAAGAAAGAACGGCTATGGCACGGCTTCTACCTTCGTCTCTATAGCCGAACGTCTGGTGAGGAGGGATCAAAGTGAAGCGGAAAATGGGCTTGTGAATAATTCATACAATTTAAGGCTTTTATACATAGAACACGGTGTCAAAATATAACAAAGTAACAGAACGGCTTTGCATTCGGTATTCAAGGCAGCGACAGTGTGTGGATGGAAGTTCTCTGTCGCTCGTTGTACCTCGGATTGTGCAGGACGGGTGGTGCAGATTGCCCGGCTTTGTAGCTTTCAACACATTCTTTGAAGATTTTATTTTTAAAGTCAAATTCCAGTTTTTACAAAGTTGGCAAATGGTCTTTACTGGGGGGAGCGGAATTGGGAGATGCGTTGTCAATAGTCAATAGGAACGGTGGAATTAAGGTGACTTTTGGTTGTTTTTAAGGTGCAATGAGCTTAACTCCTCCCCCCACCCCCATTATCTTTATTATACATACTCCCTTATACAGCAGACCCGGTGTCCTCCCACTGTGATTGGCTGTTCGGATGATATTGCTCAGTATAAAAGTCAGGGGGGCATAATGTCAATAGTGTGACGGATCCAGAATTCCCTGTTCATGCTTCTCTACCAATCACAACACAGAAGTAACGAGGAGTGAACAAAGACACTTCTTATGCTGTCATTAGATGAGGGTGAATAACCAGAACCTGTACCCCCTTATACCAGGTGTCCCTATCAGAGCCCTCCTTACTTCAGAAGGCCTCATCAGAGTCCCCCCCTAACATCAGGTGTTCCTATCAGAGTGCCCCCCAATGAAATCAACTATCTTCCTCAGCATTCCCCTTGTATAAAATGCCCTCATCAGAGTGCCACTTATATCAATTGCCCCTTCATTTCTGAGTGCCCCCCTTCCTCAATGTCCCCATTAGAGTGGCACCCCCCTTTAAATCAATTCATCCTTATATCAACTGTCCCCATCAGAATGCCCCCTTATATCATCTGCCCCATCAGAATGCCCCCTTATATCATCTGCCCCATCAGAATGCCCCTTATATCATCTGCCCCATCAGAATGCCCCTTATATCATCTGTTCCATCAGAATTCCCCTTATATCATCTGTCCCCATCAGAACGCCCCCTTATATCATCTGCCCCATCAGAATGCCCCCTTATATCATCTGCCCCATCAGAATGCCCCTTATATCATCTGCCCCATCAGAATGCCCCTTATATCATCTGTTCCCATCAGAATGCCCCCTTATATCATCTGATCCCATCAGAATGCCCCTTATATCATCTGATCCCATCAGAATGCCCCTTATATCATCTGTCCCATCAGAATGCCCCTTATATCATCTGATCCCATCAGAATGCCCCTTATATCATCTGTCCCATCAGAATGCCCCCTTATATCATCTGTCCCATCAGAATGCCCCCTTATATCATCTGTCCCCATCAGAATGCCCCCTTATATCATCTGTTCCCATCAGAATGCCCCCTTATATCATCTGTCCCATCAGAATGCCCCCTTATATCATCTGTCCCCATCAGAATGCCCCCTTATATCATCTGTTCCCATCAGAATGCCCCCTTATATCATCTGTCCCCATCAGAATGCCCCCTTATATCATCTGATCCCATCAGAATGCCCCCTTATATCATCTGCCCCATCAGAATGCCCCCTTATATCATCTGCCCCATCAGAATGCCCCCTTATATCATCTGCCCCATCAGAATGCCCCCTTATATCATCTGATCCCATCAGAATGCCCCTTATATCATCTGTCCCATCAGAATGCCCCCTTATATCACCTGTCCCATCAGAATGCCCCCTTATATCATCTGTCCCCATCAGAATGCCCCCTTATATCATCTGCCCCATCAGAATGCCCCTTATATCATCTGATCCCATCAGAATGCCCCTTATATCATCTGTCCCATCAGAATGCCCCCTTATATCACCTGTCCCATCAGAATGCCCCCTTATATCATCTGTTCCCATCAGAATGCCCCCTTATATCATCTGTTCCCATCAGAATGCCCCCTTATATCATCTGTCCCATCAGAATGCCCCTTATATCATCTGATCCCATCAGAATGCCCCCTTATATCATCTGTTCCCATCAGAATGCCCCTTATATCATCTGTTCCCATCAGAATGCCCCCTTATATCATCTGTCCCCATCAGAATGCCCCCTTATATCATCTGTCCCATCAGAATGCCCCTTATATCATCTGCCCCATCAGAATGCCCCTTATATCATCTGCCCCATCAGAATGCCCCTTATATCATCTGCCCCCATCAGAATGCCCCCTTATATCATCTGTCCCCATCAGAATGCCCCCTTATATCATCTGTTCCCATCAGAATGCCCCTTATATCATCTGCCCCCATCAGAATGCCCCCTTATATCATCTGTCCCCATCAGAATGCCCCCTTATATCATCTGCCCCATCAGAATGCCCCTTATATCATCTGCCCCATCAGAATGCCCCTTATATCATCTGCCCCCATCAGAATGCCCCCTTATATCATCTGTCCCCATCAGAATGCCCCCTTATATCATCTGCCCCATCAGAATGCCCCTTATATCATCTGCCCCATCAGAATGCCCCTTATATCATCTGTTCCCATCAGAATGCCCCCTTATATCATCTGATCCCATCAGAATGCCCCTTATATCATCTGATCCCATCAGAATGCCCCTTATATCATCTGTCCCATCAGAATGCCCCCTTATATCATCTGTCCCATCAGAATGCCCCCTTATATCATCTGTCCCCATCAGAATGCCCCCTTATATCATCTGTTCCCATCAGAATGCCCCCTTATATCATCTGTCCCATCAGAATGCCCCCTTATATCATCTGTCCCCATCAGAATGCCCCCTTATATCATCTGTTCCCATCAGAATGCCCCCTTATATCATCTGTCCCCATCAGAATGCCCCCTTATATCATCTGATCCCATCAGAATGCCCCCTTATATCATCTGCCCCATCAGAATGCCCCCTTATATCATCTGCCCCATCAGAATGCCCCCTTATATCATCTGCCCCATCAGAATGCCCCCTTATATCATCTGATCCCATCAGAATGCCCCTTATATCATCTGTCCCATCAGAATGCCCCCTTATATCACCTGTCCCATCAGAATGCCCCCTTATATCATCTGTCCCCATCAGAATGCCCCCTTATATCATCTGCCCCATCAGAATGCCCCTTATATCATCTGATCCCATCAGAATGCCCCTTATATCATCTGTCCCATCAGAATGCCCCCTTATATCACCTGTCCCATCAGAATGCCCCCTTATATCATCTGTCCCCATCAGAATGCCCCCTTATATCATCTGTTCCCATCAGAATGCTCCCTTATATCATCTGTCCCATCAGAATGCCCCCTTATATCATCTGCCCCATCAGAATGCCCCTTATATCATCTGCCCCCATCAGAATGCCCCCTTATATCATCTGTCCCCATCAGAATGCCCCCTTATATCATCTGTTCCCATCAGAATGCCCCTTATATCATCTGCCCCCATCAGAATGCCCCCTTATATCATCTGTCCCCATCAGAATGCCCCTTATATCATCTGCCCCATCAGAATGCCCCCTTATATCATCTGTTCCCATCAGAATGCCCCTTATATCATCTGTTCCCATCAGAATGCCCCCTTATATCATCTGTCCCCATCAGAATGCCCCCTTATATCATCTGTCCCATCAGAATGCCCCTTATATCATCTGCCCCATCAGAATGCCCCTTATATCATCTGCCCCATCAGAATGCCCCTTATATCATCTGCCCCCATCAGAATGCCCCCTTATATCATCTGTCCCCATCAGAATGCCCCCTTATATCATCTGTTCCCATCAGAATGCCCCTTATATCATCTGTTCCCATCAGAATGCCCCTTATATCATCTGTTCCCATCAGAATGCCCCTTATATCATCTGTCCCATCAGAATGCCCCTTATATCATCTGCCCCATCAGAATGCCCCTTATATCATCTGATCCCATCAGAATGCCCCTTATATCATCTGTCCCATCAGAATGCCCCTTATATCATCTGTCCCATCAGAATGCCCCCCTTATATCATCTGTCCCATCAGAATGCCCCTTATATCATCTGTCCCATCAGAATGCCCCTTATATCATCTGTCCCATCAGAATGCCCCTTATATCATCTGTCCCATCAGAATGCCCCCTTATATCATCTGTCCCCATCAGAATGCCCCCTTATATCATCTGTCCCCATCAGAATGCCCCCTTATATCATCTGTCCCCATCAGAATGCCCCCTTATATCATCTGATCCCATCAGAATGCCCCCTTATATCATCTGCCCCATCAGAATGCCCCCTTATATCATCTGCCCCATCAGAATGCCCCTTATATCATCTGCCCCATCAGAATGCCCCCTTATATCACCTGTCCCATCAGAATGCCCCCTTATATCATCTGCCCCATCAGAATGCCCCTTATATCATCTGTCCCATCAGAATGCCCCCTTATATCACCTGTCCCATCAGAATGCCCCCTTATATCATCTGTCCCCATCAGAATGCCCCCTTATATCATCTGATCCCATCAGAATGCCCCCTTATATCATCTGCCCCATCAGAATGCCCCCTTATATCATCTGATCCCATCAGAATGCCCCTTATATCATCTGTCCCATCAGAATGCCCCCTTATATCATCTGTCCCCATCAGAATGCCCCCTTATATCATCTGTCCCCATCAGAATGCCCCCTTATATCATCTGATCCCATCAGAATGCCCCCTTATATCATCTGCCCCATCAGAATGCCCCCTTATATCATCTGCCCCATCAGAATGCCCCTTATATCATCTGCCCCATCAGAATGCCCCCTTATATCACCTGTCCCATCAGAATGCCCCCTTATATCATCTGCCCCATCAGAATGCCCCCTTATATCATCTGCCCCATCAGAATGCCCCCTTATATCATCTGTTCCCATCAGAATGCCCCTTATATCATCTGTCCCATCAGAATGCCCCCTTATATCATCTGATCCCATCAGAATGCCCCCTTATATCATCTGCCCCATCAGAATGCCCCCTTATATCATCTGATCCCATCAGAATGCCCCCTTATATCATCTGCCCCATCAGAATGCCCCCTTATATCATCTGATCCCATCAGAATGCCCCCTTATATCATCTGATCCCATCAGAATGCCCCCTTATATCATCTGCCCCATCAGAATGCCCCCTTATATCATCTGATCCCATCAGAATGCCCCCTTATATCATCTGCCCCATCAGAATGCCCCCTTATATCATCTGATCCCATCAGAATGCCCCCTTATATCATCTGATCCCATCAGAATGCCCCCTTATATCATCTGCCCCATCAGAATGCCGCCTTATATCATCTGATCCCATCAGAATGCCCCCTTATATCATCTGCCCCATCAGAATGCCCCCTTATATCATCTGATCCCATCAGAATGCCCCCTTATATCATCTGCCCCATCAGAATGCCCCCTTATATCATCTGCCCCATCAGAATGCCCCCTTATATCATCTGATCCCATCAGAATGCCCCCTTATATCATCTGTTCCATCAGAATGCCCCTTATATCATCTGCCCCATCAGAATGCCCCCTTATATCATCTGTCCCCATCAGAATGCCCCCTTATATCATCTGCCCCATCAGAATGCCCCCTTATATCATCTGTCCCCATCAGAATGCCCCCTTATATCATCTGCCCCATCAGAATGCCCCCTTATATCATCTGCCCCATCAGAATGCCCCCTTATATCATCTGCCCCATCAGAATGCCCCCTTATATCATCTGCCCCATCAGAATGCCCCTTATATCATCTGCCCCATCAGAATGCCCCTTATATCATCTCTCATTCATTTCCTAATACTTATCCAAACTTTCCCTGATGCAGGTAAATGATTTATATAATATTTTAGAATTAATGATATAAGAAGGAGACGAATCCCCACTGATAGGAATCGTTACTTTTTCTCTTTTCTGCTTTTGTACTTTATTAAACATTGGTGACTCCATTCCTGTGCGATGCTGGCCCAGCACACAAATCACGGAATATTTAATAATATCTATATATCTATATCTGATACTCCGAATGTGCCGATTCTTTTTCTGTAAAACTTCAATAAAAAAAAAAAAAAGATACTAAAATGTGATCCAATTCCCTCCAACAGAGAAAAAAAGAAATCTTTCCTGATCCCCAGAGATTATGGGATATTCCCGGGATCAGCACTCTGTACTGTTATTTCCTATAGATATTAATTGCCAGTTATATTTTGTACATTTAGAAAAGCATCCAGTCTACTGAGTCAGTGGCACTCGCTGTGGGGGAGGGGGGAGGGCTATTGTACATTTTCACAGCTCTTATGATAAGGAATTCTGCCCCAATATGGAGGTTGGCGCCCAACTCCAGGCTGAATTCTTTTTACCTGATCCCAGGGGCAAACTGCCAGCAAGCTTCACTCTGCGGGGGGCAGCACTGTGACGGAACCTCCATACCTGGACTCTTTGCCCTCACTGTAGGTCAGTAATGGTGCCCGGTATATACAGGGCAGTGTTACTGAGTTGGTTGCTAGGATGCTGGCATTTAAACAGCTTTTAATTCTACACTTAGAGGCGCCTTTTCTTTGTTTTTCTGTTTCCTATTCAGAGATTGCTTCTCGCCATAAGTGCAGCCCTAAGTGTGGAAGATACCCTATTATAGATTTTCTGGTTCATAAAGACGTCTGTTTTTTGCTTGGTCCTGAAGTTCAGAGCGCCCTTACAAACTGTATCTGCTAGGATGCTGGCGGCTGTGCATTGGTTGCTATGGTGCAGTCAGCTGTAATGACGCTATACAGCCCAGCTGCCTGTGTCCCAGCAGCCAATGAGGCCGTGCAGCCGAGCTGCTACCATCCCAATAACTAATAATGGACAGCTAAGCAGCCCCATTGGTTGCTAGGACCCTGGCGGCTGGGCCACAGCATCATTAGTCGCTATTCTAGCATCCTAGTAACCAAAGGAGGTCTGGCAAAAAATAGGGCAGAATCTGGGGTGTCCATGAGACACAGTATAGCAGGATCACCTGTATTGTCATGACTACGTTCATTGCCTCCTCGGGTGGCAAGTAACCTACGCACACTCCTGCATGACCCCCTGGCCCAGTGATGGAGAACCTCGGCACCCCAGATGTCTGGAACTACATTTCCCATGATGATCAACTACACTGCAGAGTACAAGAGCATCATGGGGAATGTAGTTCCAAAACATCTGGGGTGCCGAGGTTCCCCATCATTGCCCGGGGGGGGGGGGGGGGGGTAAGTTGCGGGTGCCGAGTCCAGCAGGTCCTAAAGGTTTGCCATCACTGGGCTAACTCTTATCTGCAGCTGTCTGCCGCAGTACCTCTTCTCCACCACAAGATGTCCTCAGTATTCCAAGTTGAATAACCCAACCCAGACTGAGGACATACTGTGAGTTCAGAGTGTCACAGGGGCACCGTAGAGAGAACGTCATCACCATGCTCTTCATGGTCATTAGTGAGGACCACCCAGCCCAGAGAGGAGGCCCTGCACCTAACTCGACTCTCCCTAAGACAGCTGGTAAAATATATTTTTTTTAAATAACAATAAATTCACATGGGTGGTGGGGGGGCAACACGGAGAGTTTGGTGGGGGGGGCAACAAGGGGAGTTTGGTGGTGGCGGGGGGGGGGGGCATGGAGCCCAGAAGGCTCTGCATAGAACACACCCAGAGGGGTTGATTAATCAGTGTAGTCAGATTTTCTGTAAGGGCTCATTTACACAAACAGAATTCTCTACCACCCTTCTGAAAACAACCCATATTGGATCGCTTTTCAGAAGGTGAAAGAGTATCGGCTGCCTGCCTCTTCCCCCACACAACCACGAGCCATTGGGTTCCCTTTAGCAGTGCTAATGGTTGCCAAATATAACCTGTTGTATCATTTGTGCCACGCTGCAAAGCCCCCCTCCCCCCCCCCAGCCGGCACTGCAGATAAGGGTCTGATATGGACCTAGAGGGGGACCCCCCACGCCATTTTTTCGGCATACGGCTTCCCCTTTAACTTCATACCAGGTGATGGGGCCGGTGACGCTTCCTTCGCTGGTCCCGGCTACCTGGAGCCGCGCTCAAAATGAGCGGACTTTTCTACGGGCGGGAAAAGTCCGTTCATTTCAAAAGTACGGCGGACTGGCACACACACGGCCGGATTGTCCGCCGAAATGCGAGTCCGGCGGACATATTTAGGTGCAACGCTACTTTCTTAGTCCGCCGGACTTTTGGGTAAAAAAAAGTCCGCCGGAGCCCACACACAGGCGGATTGTTTGATCGTGTGTACGCAGCTTAAGAGCTCTTATACAGATTCTCTGCCTGTCTTTTACTTTCCCGAGTCCCGGGTGGTGACAGGGTCTCTTTAAAATGTGCAACTTTCCTTTTTACTGATGTAGGGGAAAGTACAGACCATGATTCTGGCCAAAATGAAAATCACAATTTTTTTGCTTCGAATAAAAGGATCACGATTCTCACAACGTAAAATCTTTCACATTATACAACAAAAAATGGGGTAATTAAAAAAAAAAATGCATTTGAAAGATCGCGGCACAAATACAGTGTGACATAAAATATTACAACAACCACCATTTTATTCTCTAGGGTGTTTACTAAAAATATAAATATATATATATAATGTTTGGGGGTTCCAAGTAATTTTCTAGCAAAAAAAATGATTTTAATATGAAACCAACAAATGTCTTTCCTCACTTACACACAAAGTCTATTCCAGTGACAAATTGTTAAAAAGTTTATACTGAAGTTCAACTGATAAAGAATGTTGTGATTCTTGGTAGACGCCCGGATTTTCTCTTCCTTTCTTTTAAGGGCTTCAGAAGAGCAGAGAGAATTCTTTGCATAGAAAGAATCACAGAAAAACAACCCTACACCATAATCCCCCCTTCACCCCCCCTGCACACCATAATCCCCCCTTCACCCCCCCTGCACACCATAATCCCCCCTTCACCCCCCCCACACCTTAATCCCCCCTTCACCCCCCCTCCACACCATAATCCCCCCTTCACCCCCCCCCCACACCTTAATCCCCCCTTCACCCCCCCTGCACACCATAATCCCCCCTTCACCCCCCACACACCTTAATCCCCCCTTCACCCCCCCCCACACCTTAATCCCCCCTTCACCCCCCCCACACCTTAATCCCCCCTTCACCCCCCCTCCACACCATAATCCCCCCTTCACCCCCCCCACACCATAATCCTCCCTTCACCACCCCACACCATAATCCCCTCCCCTTCACCCCCCCACACCTTAATCCCCCCATCACCAAATGATTGGGACCAGTGCACAAAGCAAGGTCCATAAAGGCATGGATGAGCGAGTTTGGGGTGCAGGAACTTGACTGGGCTGCACAGAGTCCTGACCTCAACCCCCATAGAACACCTTTGTGCTGAATTAGAGCAGAGACTGTGAGCCAGGCCTTCTCCTCCAACATCAGTGCCTGACCTCACAAATGCTCTTCTGGAAGAATGGTCAAACATTCCCATAGACACCCTCCTAAACCTTGTGGACGGACTTCCCAGAAGAGGTGAAGCTGTTATAGCTGCAAAGGGCCAACTCAATACTGAACCCTCCGGACTAAGACTGGGGGGGTCATTAAAGTTCATGTGTGTGTTGACAATGTAGTGTATACTGTATATATATATATATGTATATTGTGGTTGGCCAGTGGACATACAGAATATTAATATAATTTCTGTGTTCTGGGTCATTAAATCCACATTTAGAGTAACAATCAGGTAAGTACGGACATACCTCACTTTTAATCACACAATGGGGGTTTATTTACTAAAGCTGGAAAGTGGAAAATCCGCTCACTTCTGCATAGAAACCAATCAGCTTCCAGGTTTTATTACCAAAGATTAATAGAACAAGCTGAGGTTAGAAGCTGATTGGTTAGTAGTGAGCGGATTTTGCACTTCCCAGCTTTAGTAAATACACCCCCATTGTGTACATAAAGTGGGGTATTCCTCTCACCATTTCTGATGGCGGGTGATGGGCTCCGCCGTCTTCCTCCAATAACAGATTTCAGCACCTCGGAGAGTCTCCTTCCCGGCCTTCTCACTGTCCATGGTGCTGAAATCTGCTGTAAATATCACCTAGAGAAGGCGAGCCAAGCTCTCCCTCCCCCAATCACACAAAGAGCGGTACTTACTGTCCTCCTGGAGATCCGGTGATCACTAATCTGCCTTCCTCGCCGGTGATCACACAGAACAGCAATACAAGGACTCTACCAACTACGAGAGACCTACCGCAGTCATACAACCCGAGCATCCTCATTGACCTGCACTGCATATCTTCTTATAGGACCGTTAGATGGACTGATGTAAGTTGGACCTCTATAAGATCCCAAATAATCTCTATTTCTGGTGCAATTCCCCCTCCCCCCCATCTTCCAGTAATAGATGATTCCAGAACACCTGTACAGGTTAATCAGGTTCAGGTGTGATAATGAGCACCCCTGAGACCTCCTGTTTATAGAAGACGTTCTGCTGTTCTTAACCTCTTCACTGATGAGATTCAGACGTGTCTGAGATGGGAAATGATGAGGCGGCACATCGAGCCTCTCCTGGTGCTCTGCCTCCTATAAGTGGAGAGGCTTTTCTGGAAGTTGGCCACATTTGCCCAGTAAAGGGGCGAAGACTTTACTAATGAGGTCCAGAGAGAGACAAACGAAAGATTTGACAATCCAGAAGTGTTAAATATCGTTATCGGCACCAAAAACACCGAACATCCTACGGGGACTCGGGAACCAAAGACACCGAACATCCTACGGGGACTCGGGAACCAAAGACACGAACATCCTACGGGGACTCGGGAACCAAAGACACGAAAATCCTACGGGGACTCGGGAACCAAAGACACCGAACATCCTACGGGGACTCGGGAACCAAAGACACGAACATCCTACGGGGACTCGGGAACCAAAGACACCGAACATCCTACGGGGACTCGGGAACCAAAGACACCGAACATCCTACGGGGACTCGGGAACCAAAGACACAAACATCCTACGGGGACTCGGGAACCAAAGACACCGAACATCCTACGGGGACTCGGGCACCAAAGACACCGAACATCCTACGGGGACTCGGGAACCAAAGACACCGAACATCCTACGGGGACTCGGGAACCAAAGACACCGAACATCCTACGAGAACTCGGGAACCAAAGACACCGAACATCCTACGGGGACTCGGGAACCAAAGACACCGAACATCCTACGGGGACTCGGGCACCAAAGACACGAACATCCTACGGGGACTCGGGAACCAAAGACACCGAACATCCTACGGGGACTCGGGCACCAAAGACACCGAACATCCTACGGGGACTCGGGCACCAAAGACACCGAACATCCTACGGGGACTCGTGCACCAAAGACACCGAACATCCTACGGGGACTCGGGAACCAAAGACACCGAACATCCTACGGGGACTCGGGAACCAAAGACACCGAACATCCTACGGGGACTCGGGCACCAAAGACACCGAACATCCTACGGGGACTCGGGAACCAAAGACACCGAACATCCTACGGGGACTCGGGAACCAAAGACACCGAACATCCTACGGGGACTCGGGAACCAAAGACATGAACATCCTACGGGGACTCGGGAACCAAAGACACGAACATCCTACGGGGACTCGGGAACCAAAGACACCGAACATCCTACGGGGACTCGGGAACCAAAGACACGAACATCCTATGGGGACTCGGGAACCAAAGACACCGAACATCCTATGGGGACTCGGGAACCAAAGACACCGAACATCCTACGGGGACTCGGGCACCAAAGACACCGAACATCCTACGAGAACTCGGGAACCAAAGACACCGAACATCCTACGGGGACTCGGGAACCAAAGACACCGAACATCCTACGAGAACTCGGGAACCAAAGACACCGAACATCCTACGGGGACTCGGGAACCAAAGACACCGAACATCCTACGGGGACTCGGGCACCAAAGACACCGAACATCCTACGGGGACTCGGGCACCAAAGACACCGAACATCCTACGGGGACTCGTGCACCAAAGACACCGAACATCCTACGAGGACTCGGGAACCAAAGACACCGAACATCCTACGGGGACTCGGGAACCAAAGACACCGAACATCCTACGGGGACTCGGGCACCAAAGACACCGAACATCCTACGGGGACTCGGGAACCAAAGACACCGAACATCCTACGGGGACTCGGGAACCAAAGACACCGAACATCCTACGGGGACTCGGGCACCAAAGACACCGAACATCCTACGGGGACTCGGGAACCAAAGACACCGAACATCCTACGGGGACTCGGGAACCAAAGACACGAACATCCTACGGGGACTCGGGAACCAAAGACACAAACATCCTACGGGGACTCGGGAACCAAAGACACAAACATCCTACGGGGACTCGGGAACCAAAGACACCGAACATCCTACGGGGACTCGGGAACCAAAGACACCGAACATCCTACGGGGACTCGGGAACCAAAGACACCGAACATCCTACGGGGACTCGGGAACCAAAGACACCGAACATCCTACGGGGACTCGGGAACCAAAGACACGAACATCCTACGGGGACTCGGGAACCAAAGACACAAACATCCTACGGGGACTCGGGAACCAAAGACACGAACATCCTACGGGGACTCGGGAACCAAAGACACAAACATCCTACGGGGACTCGGGAACCAAAGACACTGAACATCCTACGGGGACTCGGGCACCAAAGACACCGAACATCTTACGGGGACTCGGGCACCAAAGACACCGAACATCTTACGGGGACTCGGGAACCAAAGACACCAAACATCCGGACTCGGGAACCAAAGACACTGAACTTCCTACGGGGACTCGGGAACCAAAGACACCAAGCATCTGGACTCGGGAACCAAAGACACCGAACATCCTACGGGGACTCGGGCACCAAAGACACCGAACATCCTACGGGGACTCGGGAACCAAAGACACCGAACATCCTACGGGGACTCGGGCACCAAAGACACCGAACATCCTACGGGGACTCGGGAACCAAAGACACCGAACATCCTACGGGGACTCGGGCACCAAAGACACCGAACATCCTACGGGGACTCGGGAACCAAAGACACCGAACATCCTACGGGGACTCGGGCACCAAAGACACCGAACATCCTACGGGGACTCGGGCACCAAAGACACCGAACATCTTAGGGGGACTCGGGAACCAAAGACACCGAACATCCGGACTCGGGAACCAAAGACACCGAACATCCTACGGGGACTCGGGCACCAAAGACACCGAACATCCTACGGGGACTCGAGCACCAAAGACACCGAACATCTTACGGGGACTCGGGAACCAAAGACACCGAACATCCTACGGGGACTCGGGAACCAAAGACACCGAACATCCTACGGGGACTCGGGAACCAAAGACACAAACATCCTACGGGGACTCGGGAACCAAAGACACTGAACATCCTACGGGGACTCGGGCACCAAAGACACCGAACATCTTACGGGGACTCGGGCACCAAAGACACCGAACATCTTACGGGGACTCGGGAACCAAAGACACCAAACATCCGGACTCGGGAAGCAAAGACACCGAACATCCTACGGGGACTCGGGCACCAAAGACACCGAACATCCTACGGGGACTCGGGCACCAAAGACACCGAACATCCTACAGGGACTCGGGAACCAAAGACACCGAACATCCTACGGGGACTCGGGCACCAAAGACACCGAACATCCTACGGGGACTCGGGAACCAAAGACACCGAACATCCTACGGGGACTCGGGAACCAAAGACTCCGAACATCCTACAGGGACTTGGGAACCAAAAACACCGAACATCCTACGGGGAAGCGGGCACCAAAGACACCGAACATCCTACGGGGACTCGGGCGCCAAAGACACCGAACATCCTATGGGGACTTGGGCACCAAAGACACCGAACATCCTACGGGGACTCGGGAACCAAAGACACCGAACATCCTACGGGGACTCGGGAACCAAAGACACGAACATCCTACGGGGACTTGGGAACCAAAGACACCAAACATCCTACGGGGACTCGGGCACCAAAGACACGAACATCCTACGAGGACTCGGGAACCAAAGACACTGAACTTCCTACGGGGACTCGGGAACCAAAGACACCAAGCATCTGGACTCGGGAACCAAAGACACCGAACATCCTACGGGGACTCGGGCACCAAAGACACCGAACATCCTACGGGGACTCGGGAACCAAAGACACCGAACATCCTACGGGGACTCGGGCACCAAAGACACCGAACATCCTACGGGGACTCGGGAACCAAAGACACCGAACATCCTACGGGGACTCGGGCACCAAAGACACCGAACATCCTACGGGGACTCGGGAACCAAAGACACCGAACATCCTACGGGGACTCGGGCACCAAAGACACCGAACATCCTACGGGGACTCGGGCACCAAAGACACCGAACATCTTAGGGGGACTCGGGAACCAAAGACACCGAACATCCGGACTCGGGAACCAAAGACACCGAACATCCTACGGGGACTCGGGCACCAAAGACACCGAACATCCTACGGGGACTCGAGCACCAAAGACACCGAACATCTTACGGGGACTCGGGAAACAAAGACACCGAACATCCTACGGGGACTTGGGAACCAAAGACACCGAACATCCTACGGGGACTCGGGAACCAAAGACACCGAACATCCTACGGGGACTCGAGCACCAAAGACACCGAATATCTTACGGGGACTCGGGAACCAAAGACACCGAACATCCTACGGGGACTCGGGAACCAAAGACACCGAACATCCTACGGGGACTCGGGAACCAACGACACCGAACATCCTACGGGGACTCGAGCACCAAAGACACCGAACATCCTACGGGGACTCGGGAACCAAAGACACCGAACATCCTACGGGGACTCGGGAACCAAAGACACCGAACATCCTACGGGGACTCGGGAACCAAAGACACCGAACATCCTACGGGGACTCGGGAACCAAAGACATGAACATCCTACGGGGACTCGGGAACCAAAGACACGAACATCCTATGGGGACTCGGGCACCAAAGACACCGAACATCCTACGGGGACTCGGGAACCAAAGACACCGAACATCCTACGGGGACTCGGGCACCAAAGACACCGAACATCCTACGGGGACTCGGGAACCAAAGACACCGAACATCCTACGGGGACTCGGGAACCAAAGACACCGAACATCCTACGGGGACTCGGGCATCAAAGACACCGAACATCCTACGGGGACTCGGGAACCAAAGACACCGAACATCCTACGGGGACTCGGGCACCAAAGACACCGAACATCCTACGGGGACTCGGGCACCAAAGACACCGAACATCTTACAGGGATTTGGGCACCAAAGACACCGAACATCCTACGGGACTCGGGAACCAAAGACACCGAACATCCTACGGGGACTCGGGAACCAAAGACATGAACATCCTACGGGGACTCGGGAACCAAAGACACGAACATCCTACGGGGACTCGGGAACCAAAGACACCGAACATCCTACGGGGACTCGGGAACCAAAGACACAAACATCCTACGGGGACTCGGGAATCAAAGACACCGAACATCCTACGGGGACTCGGGAACCAAAGACACCGAACATCCTACGGGGACTCGGGAACCAAAGACACCGAACATCCTACAGGGACTCGGGAACCAAAGACACCGAACATCCTACGGGGACTCGGGAACCAAAGACACGAACATCCTACGGGGACTCGGGAACCAAAGACACAAACATCCTACGGGGACTCGGGAACCAAAGACACAAACATCCTACGGGGACTCGGGAACCAAAGACACAAACATCCTACGGGGACTCGGGAACCAAAGACACCGAACATCCTACGGGGACTCGGGAACCAAAGACACCGAACATCCTACGGGGACTCGGGAACCAAAGACACCGAACATCCTACGGGGACTCGGGAACCAAAGACACAAACATCCTACGGGGACTCGGGAACCAAAGACACGAACATCCTACGGGGACTCGGGAACCAAAGACACAAACATCCTACGGGGACTCGGGAACCAAAGACACTGAACATCCTACGGGGACTCGGGCACCAAAGACACCGAACATCTTACGGGGACTCGGGCACCAAAGACACCGAACATCTTACGGGGACTCGGGAACCAAAGACACCAAACATCCGGACTCGGGAACCAAAGACACTGAACTTCCTACGGGGACTCGGGAACCAAAGACACCAAGCATCTGGACTCGGGAACCAAAGACACCGAACATCCTACGGGGACTCGGGCACCAAAGACACCGAACATCCTACGGGGACTCGGGAACCAAAGACACCGAACATCCTACGGGGACTCGGGCACCAAAGACACCGAACATCCTACGGGGACTCGGGAACCAAAGACACCGAACATCCTACGGGGACTCGGGCACCAAAGACACCGAACATCCTACGGGGACTCGGGAACCAAAGACACCGAACATCCTACGGGGACTCGGGCACCAAAGACACCGAACATCCTACGGGGACTCGGGCACCAAAGACACCGAACATCTTAGGGGGACTCGGGAACCAAAGACACCGAACATCCGGACTCGGGAACCAAAGACACCGAACATCCTACGGGGACTTGGGCACCAAAGACACCGAACATCCTACGGGGACTCGAGCACCAAAGACACCGAACATCTTACGGGGACTCGGGAACCAAAGACACCGAACATCCTACGGGGACTCGGGAACCAAAGACACCGAACATCCTACGGGGACTCGGGAACCAAAGACACAACACAAACATCCTACGGGGACTCGGGAACCAAAGACACTGAACATCCTACGGGGACTCGGGCACCAAAGACACCGAACATCTTACGGGGACTCGGGCACCAAAGACACCGAACATCTTACGGGGACTCGGGAACCAAAGACACCAAACATCCGGACTCGGGAAGCAAAGACACCGAACATCCTACGGGGACTCGGGCACCAAAGACACCGAACATCCTACGGGGACTCGGGCACCAAAGACACCGAACATCCTACAGGGACTCGGGAACCAAAGACACCGAACATCCTACGGGGACTCGGGCACCAAAGACACCGAACATCCTACGGGGACTCGGGAACCAAAGACACCGAACATCCTACGGGGACTCGGGAACCAAAGACACCGAACATCCTACAGGGACTTGGGAACCAAAAACACCGAACATCCTACGGGGAAGCGGGCACCAAAGACACCGAACATCCTACGGGGACTCGGGCGCCAAAGACACCGAACATCCTATGGGGACTTGGGCACCAAAGACACCGAACATCCTACGGGGACTCGGGAACCAAAGACACCGAACATCCTACGGGGACTCGGGAACCAAAGACACGAACATCCTACGGGGACTTGGGAACCAAAGACACCAAACATCCTACGGGGACTCGGGCACCAAAGACACGAACATCCTACGAGGACTCGGGAACCAAAGACACTGAACTTCCTACGGGGACTCGGGAACCAAAGACACCAAGCATCTGGACTCGGGAACCAAAGACACCGAACATCCTACGGGGACTCGGGCACCAAAGACACCGAACATCCTACGGGGACTCGGGAACCAAAGACACCGAACATCCTACGGGGACTCGGGCACCAAAGACACCGAACATCCTACGGGGACTCGGGAACCAAAGACACCGAACATCCTACGGGGACTCGGGCACCAAAGACACCGAACATCCTACGGGGACTCGGGAACCAAAGACACCGAACATCCTACGGGGACTCGGGCACCAAAGACACCGAACATCCTACGGGGACTCGGGCACCAAAGACACCGAACATCTTAGGGGGACTCGGGAACCAAAGACACCGAACATCCGGACTCGGGAACCAAAGACACCGAACATCCTACGGGGACTCGGGCACCAAAGACACCGAACATCCTACGGGGACTCGGGAACCAAAGACACCGAACATCCTACGGGGACTCGGGAACCAAAGACATGAACATCCTACGGGGACTCGGGAACCAAAGACACGAACATCCTATGGGGACTCGGGCACCAAAGACACCGAACATCCTACGGGGACTCGGGAACCAAAGACACCGAACATCCTACGGGGACTCGGGCACCAAAGACACCGAACATCCTACGGGGACTCGGGAACCAAAGACACCGAACATCCTACGGGGACTCGGGAACCAAAGACACCGAACATCCTACGGGGACTCGGGCATCAAAGACACCGAACATCCTACGGGGACTCGGGAACCAAAGACACCGAACATCCTACAGGGACTCGGGCATCAAAGACACCGAACATCCTACGGGGACTCGGGAACCAAAGACACCGAACATCCTACGGGGACTCGGGAACCAAAGACACCGAACATCCTACGGGGACTCGGGAACCAAAGACATGAACATCCTACGGGGACTCGGGAACCAAAGACACGAACATCCTATGGGGACTCGGGCACCAAAGACACCGAACATCCTACGGGGACTCGGGAACCAAAGACACCGAACATCCTACGGGGACTCGGGCACCAAAGACACCGAACATCCTACGGGGACTCGGGAACCAAAGACACCGAACATCCTACGGGGACTCGGGAACCAAAGACACCGAACATCCTACGGGGACTCGGGCATCAAAGACACCGAACATCCTACGGGGACTCGGGAACCAAAGACACCGAACATCCTACGGGGACTCGGGCACTAAAGACACCGAACATCCTACGGGGACTCGGGCACCAAAGACACCGGCATTAAAGTTCGGCTTTTCTTCTTCTTTTTTCAGGTCCGGCGGAGTGTCGAGGGATCGCGGGGCGCCATTTTTTTTTTTTAATGTAAAAAACTTGTAAAAAACCCGGTGTAGTGTCTTTATTCACTTTTTAAACTTTTTTTGGTGAATGGGTAGAGGTATTATATATACTCATTCACATGGGGGAAGCGGGATATGGCCCCCCCCCCAGATTCCGATAAGCCCCCCCACCCGCAGACCCCTAAAACCACTGGCCGGGGTTGTGGGGAAAGGCCCTTATCCTCATCAATGACAGCACAGCGGGGGAGGGGGTGGGGGGGCGCTCGCTCATCACCTCCCTTTCCTGACCTGCCAGGCTGCACGCTCGGAGGATCAGGGTCCGTTATTGATTATGGGGGGAGGGGATGGGGGAGGGGCACCACACCCATTTTTGTTGTCTCATTCAGGATCTCGCTGGCTTATGTAACAAATCGCATTTCGGATCAGTAATAAGTGGTCACCTCCGGTGAGTTTCCATCGATCTTCACTCGCGGGGAAGTCTTTGAAGGATTCTCCAATCAGAAGAATCCATTTATTTCTCTGGCGTTGGGATCGTTGGGATCGTCACATTTGGACTTTTCATGTGTTTGCGTTTATTTGATGATTTCTATGGTGGATTCCCCGCTTGGTTTACACCTTTACTTTTTGTGTCACAATGAATTGTTGTGCGGGTGGCCGACATTCTGCAACTCTGTGTGTGTGTGGGGGGGGGGGGGGGGGAGCAAAGAATTGATGCAATGCAAACAGGGAATTGATGCTAATAGGTTGCAGGAGATCAGCAACACAATTTTATTTAAAACATGGATTGAAAAGGTTTGGGGGGGAGGGGTAACTAGAAAAGAATTAGCTTTGTCTAGCCATGACACACAATGCAACTCCAACACATCACCCTTCATCTGCTTCCTACAGGAACTGAGCCGCCAGCTGCAGGAACAGGCAGTGCAGGTGCGGCTCCAATTAAAGGGGAAGTCCGATATTATCACATCTCCAGGTGATCCCCGTCCCCAAATCCGGCTTTTCCTTTCTGCACCGTACTACAAGTTCTGCTTTTCAATTAGACGTTTTCACAATCCTTCCTAATTCTGCCTCCCAAACTGTCTCCCCCCCCCCCCCCAAAACTCAGGCGGTTTCTATGGCGACAGAAAGCTGCGCCGTTTGCTTGTTGCATCCAATCTCTCGCTAATGAAAGCTTCTTAATCCCGATGGGTTTTCAGCGCGGTTGCAAACATTGTGCCTATTAAAAAAAAAATGCATATTATTAAAGTTCTTAATGAGCCGGAATTTGGCTGCAAACAGATTCCTGGGACAGCGAAGTGCGCCGAGGACTCTCCGCCGCGCTTAACCCTTCCCGCGTCCGTTCCCGAAAACCGCACGGGGCCCGCCCCTTCTCCACCGGAAATTCCAAACGAAACCGTTCAAAGTGGAGCGGTCACAAATCTGCAGGAAAAAATGCGGGACAATATGCCAGAAAAATCCACATATATGTACAAACAGGCACCGAAGCAAAAGGTGAAGGACTCAAAGATGCTTTTAACTGTTTGTAATTTCATCTCATTAAAAAGAAATTCAACGCGTTTCGGCAGCAACAAAACTTCCCCCCTTCATCAGGGCTACAAAACAGACAAAAAACAAAATATTAGATGATAAAATAAATGTGTAAATTCAAGACTAGTTCATTTAACGTGGATCTGTCAGCAACTTCACAAATCTGCATGAATAAATCCGGGACAATATGCCTGAAAAATTCACAATATACACAACATATTCAATAATTAATTTATTATTCATCAATTATTTATAATATATATATATATACAAATATTTACAGATACGAAGAGACACTATACCTGAAAAATTCACAATACACTTGGTATAAATATTTAACATTTTTTTTATTACTCTATTATATATAAGACATTTTAATATGCACCCCTATCTCTATCTATATATATATATATACAAACGGCACCAAACCAAAAGGTGAAAGACTCAAACATGCTTTTAACTGTTTGTAATTTCATCTCAATAAAAATACATTTAACGCGTTTCGGCAGCAACAATACTGAGGACTACAACACAGACAAAAAATCTAAATATTAGATGATAAAATAAATGTGTAAATTTAAGACTAAATCATTTAAAGTGGATCTGTCAGCAACTTTACAAATCTGCATTAATAAATCAGAGACAATATGGCTGAAAAATTCACAATATACACAACATATATATTCAATAATATTTTATTTATTCATTGATTATTTATAATATATATATATATATATATATATATATATATATATATATATATATATATATACTATATACACACACATTTATAAATATGAATAGATTTAGGACACTATGCCTGAAAAATTCACAATATACATGGTATACAGTGCCTTGCGAAAGTATTCACCCCCTTGAACTTTTCAACCTTTTGCCACATTTCAGGCTTCAAACATAAAGATATAAAATGTTTATTTTTTGTGAAGAATCACCAACAAGTGGGACACAATTGTGAAGTGGAACGAAATCTATTGGATATTTTAAACTTTTTTAACTAATAAAAAAATGAAAAGTGGGGCGTGCAAAAGTATTCGGCCCCCTTGCGTTAATACTTTGTAGAGCCACCTTTTGCTGCGATTACAGCTGCAAGTCGCTTGGGGTATGTCTCTATCAGTTTTGCACATCGAGAGACTGAAATTCTTGCCCATTCTTCCTTGCAAAACAGCTGGAGCTCAGTGAGGTTGGATGGAGAGCGTTTGTGAACAGCAGTTTTCAGCTCTTTCCACAGATTCTCGATTGGATTCAGGTCTGGACTTTGACTTGGCCATTCTAACACCTGGATACGTTTATTTGTGAACCATTCCTTTGTAGATTTTGCTGTATGTTTGGGATCATTGTCTTGTTGGAAGATAAATCTCCGTCCCAGTTTCAGGTCTTTTGCAGACTCCAACAGGTTTTCCTCCAAAATGGTCCTGTATTTGGCTGCATCCATCTTCCCCTCAATTTTAACCATCTTCCCTGTCCCTGCTGAAGAAAAGCAGGCCCAAACCATGATGCTGCCACCACCATGTGTGACAGTGGGGATGGTGTGTTGATGGTGATGAGCTGTGTTGCTTTTACACCAAACATATCGTTTTGCATTGTGGGCAAAAAGTTGGATTTTGGTTTCATGTGACCAGAGCACCTTCTTCCACATGTTTGGTGTGTCTCCCAGGTGGCTTGTGACAAACTTTAGACGAGACTTTTTATGGATATCTTTGAGAAATGGCTTTCTTCTTGCCACTCTTCCATAAAGGCCAGATTTGTGCAGTGTACGACTGATTGTTGTCCTATGGACAGACTCTCCCACCTCAGCTGTAGTTCTCTGCAGTTCATCCAGAGTGATCATGGGCCTCTTGGCTGCATCTCTGATCTGTCTTCTCCTTGTCTGAGCTGAAAGTTTAGAGGGACGGCCAGGTCTTGGTAGATTTGCAGTGGTCTGATACTCCTTCCATTTCAAAATGATCGCTTGCACAGTGCTCCTTGGGAGGTTTAAAGCTTGGGAAATCTTTTTGTATCCAAATCCGGCTTTAAACTTCTCCACAACAGTATTACGGACCTGCCTGGTGTGTTCCTTGGTCTTCATGATGCTCTCTGCACTTTCAACAGAACCCTGAGACTATCACAGAGCAGGTGCATTTATACAGAGACTTGATTACACACAGGTGGATTCTATTTATCACCATCAGTCATTTAGGACAACATTGGATCATTCAGAGATCCTCGCTGAACTTCTGGAGTCAGTTTGCTGCACTGAAAGTAAAGGGGCCGAATAATTTTGCACGCACCACTTTTCAGTTTTTTATTTGCTAAAAAAGTTTAAAATAGCTAGCATGGCGGACGTGTCTTGCTAAGGCTCCGCACTCTCCGCCGCCGCTTCGGGACCTTACCGCTGAACCAGGCTCGCAATCCTCAACCCACTGCATCGTGCCTCACCCCCGCCAGCCCTGGCATCCTGTGGAATGGTGCTGACGGGCCATAGAGGGAAGAATAAACCCAAACCCATCAAGGAAGCCCTCGCCCGCGCCTCGTCTAAAATGGCGGCGAAGGCCCTCGCTGCTCAGCAGGTGTCCTCCGCTCCCAGCCGAGAAACTTCGGACAGTGATGAAGACCGGGAGGTGAGCACACACAACCCCTCAGAAGCACCCCCGCTACCGTCCGGAATGATACCCAGTGATTTCCTTCAACACATGGAGACCATGCTGCAGAAGGCCCTGAACGCCACATCGGAGCAAATTACAGACCGGCTCTCCAGAGAGATACGCGACATAGGCCAACGCACTGCGGCCTTAGAATCCAGGGTAGACGACATCGAATTTGCCTTGCAGGAACAAGCCCAGGAACAAATAGCTCTCCGAGAAGAAAATGTCACCCTCCTCTCACGCTGGGAGGATGCTGAGAATCGCTCCCGCAGAGCCAATTTGAGGGTAAGGGGCATACCTGAAACAGTAGATGATGTCCAGTCCTTTGTGACGGCCATGTTCCAAGAACTAGCCCCGGGCATACCCATTGAACGCTTAGAATTTGATAGGGTTCATAGAGCCCTCACTCGACGGCAGGCAGACGGTCCACCTAGGGACATTATTGTTCGGCTACATTTTTTTCGCACAAAAGAACAGCTTCTCAATGCTGCCCGCAACAAAGATTCCCTACAATTCCAAGGGCACATGTATCAATTGTTTTCAGACTTGGCTCCCCTCACTATTGCCAAACGCCGAGCCATGAAACCTCAAATACAGATTCTGCTCCACCATCAACTGAAATACACCTGGAGATTCCCGTTCGCTATTCAGTTCTCCTATCAAGGTCAGCAGCACACCTGTTCATCCCCGGAGTCCTTACAGCGTCTCCTGGAAGGCCTCCATCTTTCTCACCCGGACCCGCCCACTGAGACGAATCTGCCTCGTACACCGGCTCGTTCGGCGGCTCACCCTTATTCGACCACACCGCATCGCAACTTACCAGGTCCTGTATCAGTTCGTAAAGGAACCCCTGCCAGGCTGTCGGATGGTATAGCCTCCACTCCTAAATCTCGCCCTCCACGCTGAACTGGCTAATCAGGTGCCCCTGATCTTTCTCATGCTACTTTTCTAAAAGTTTTTTTTTTTTTCCATTTCCCCTTGTGAGATCTTTTAGGATTTGGACAACTGTGCGGAAGATGACAACTGACCTCTGTACCGGAGGCCATCTTCCACCGAATCCTACTTGTGGGCTGTTCCGTATGTAATTTCTTTTTTCTTCCATTGATTTTTCTCAGTATCTTTTTTTCCCAGATTTTTTTGATGCAGGTGGCCCCTGATTTGTAATGAGGCGCTGAAACTTTGAACTTGCTTCATGGTCGCCTGTTATAACTTGGTAAATGTTTCTGTGTGTTTTTTTCTTTTTTTTTTTTAAGTCTACATGATTTACCTTCAATTAGTACGGAATGATGACAGTTTTCTTACTGACCTCCCATATGCAACCCTGTCCCTCCCTATCCCCCATCTCCTCCCCTTTTCCCTTGTTCCTTTCCTTAGATTTTACCTCCTCTCCCCCACTTCTACCCTGATTTACCCTCCTCCCTATCCTTACCTACCCCACCCTTATCCTCCCTATTGCTTGAAAACCTTTGTGATATGGTCTTGTAAAGGTATAATTCTTTAACCTGAATATATCCCTAGCGCTCCCTGTGATACCGTTATCTGGGCTAGGTCCTTATGTTTTATCATTGTTTCCTTTGTATTAGTTTGTTCTTATTTCAATATCTGCTTGGTTTAGCTAATTGTTTTGTTCACGCATTTTTGTCACCCTTGCGGCGGCGGAGAGCGGTCACTGCTCCCCCCCTATTTAATGCACTCTCTCCCGGGCAACATGTTTGGGGCCCCGGGGTTTGGGCATTACCTTGCCGAGCAAACCGCCTTGGTATTCGACGGCTTTTGCCTTTTTAAGGTTTGCCCTGCAGACAAGTTTTTTTCTTTCTTCTCCTTTTTTCCCCCTTCTATCTCTTCTATCTCCTTTCTTTTATTTCCTTTCAGTCGGTCGACTCCTACACCCTATACACTATCCTATGATATCTCACACCCTATCTGCAAATGGCCCCCCTGAACATATTATCATTAAACGTTAAGGGTCTTAACATCCCTAACAAACGGGTTAAGGCTTTCCGAAATTTCCACTCCCTGAACGCTGGGATAGTAGCCCTCCAAGAAACGCATTTTGCATTATCCCAAACCCCCAAATATTTTAGCCCCTACTACCCTCAAGTCTTTACAGCTTCGGCATCTACCAAACATAGGGGTGTACTGATAGCGTTCCACCGCTCTTCGCCTTTCACACCCATCACGGAAATTAAGGACCCTGAAGGCCGTTACATCATTTTAGTTGGTCTACTCCAGGACACTGAAGTCACGTTAGTCTCTTACTATGCCCCAAATGGCAACCCTAACCCTTTTTTTTCACATCTCCTACAGGTTATTCAAACTCACTGCAAAGGCACGCTTTTTGTCTGTGGCGATTCCAACCTAACCCTACATCCCCACCTAGACAAATCACCATACACACCAGAAAGTCACTCCCTCTCGGCTCAGCTTAGGAAGCAGTTCCATGCGGCAACCCTCCTAGACACTTGGAGGGAATGCAATCCCTTGAAGAGGAATTATACATTCTATTCGCACCCTCACAAATCTTTTTCTAGGATTGACCACATTCTAACTCCAGTGGCCTCCTTCCCAGTCGTGCTCCAATCCAGTATACGCCCGATCCCCTGGACTGACCACTGCGCCGTTATCACTACTATTACCTCATTGGTTCCCAGAATCCAGAATGGGTCTTGGTGTATGAATGAGGCACATCTTACTAATCAAACTTTCTGTCTTGATATCCGTGTTGCTATGACTGATTACCTACGCCACAACGCTACTATAGGCATATCCCCGGTTCTCCTCTGGGAAGCACATAAGCCGGTAATTCGGGGCAGTTGCATTTCTCTAGCCACACACATAAAAAGAGACCGCCAACGTAGGCAGCAACAGTTGGAAGAGGAATACCACCAACACTTCCTTCAGTTCCAAGACTCACCCACGGAACCCCATAGACTTACCCTAGAAAAAACCAAACTAGAACTAGACCTTCTACTAGCCGAGTCGGCAGACAAAGTCCTTCGTAGGGCTAACCACACGTTATACACCAAGGCGAATAAACCTGATACCTTCCTGGCCCTACGTCTTCGTCAACCTGACAAGATTCATAAACCGATTAGACTCAAAGTCACCAAAAATTCTTATACTAGCAACCCTGTTAAGATACTAGCTGAATTTCGTGAAAAACTGGCTGACTTATACTCAAATAAAACCCAGTTCTCCCAACACCAAGCTGAATCCCTATTTCAAAATCTGTCTATACCTGAACTATCCCTTTCAGATAGGGACTCCATTGATGCTCCGATTACATCGGAGGAAGTCCTATTGGCTATAAAGTCGCTCAAACCCCATAAACGTCCTAGCCCTGACGGTTTACCCGGTAACTACTATAAAAAATTCTCTGACGTATTAGCCCCCCTACTTACAAACTCATTTAATGCACTATTAAAGCAGCAGGTCCTAGGTAGAGACTCCCTGATGGCCACGATAGCTATGATCCCCAAGCCCAACTCTGACAACACTCTATGGTCTAATTTTCGCCCCATATCCCTACTCAATGTAGACATCAAAATCCTAGCCAAAGTCCTTGCCCTGCGCCTCAATCTGATTATAGGCAAATTGATTCATAAAGATCAGGTAGGGTTTATCCCCCGTAGACAAGCTAGTGACAACATACGCAGAGTCATCCTATTGCAACACCTTGCGAAAACACGTTCGATTCCTATGCACCTCTTATCCCTAGATATCAGAAAGGCATTTGATACGGTCTCCTGGCCTTATCTGCACTTCATTTTGAAACGCTGGGGTTTTGGCCCCCATTTCCTTCAATGGATTATGTCCCTATACGCTGATCCCCAGGCTTCAGTGAGGTACTCGGGATTTAGCTCCCAAAACTTTCCAATACGTAGAGGGACGCGCCAGGGCTGCCCCTTGTCACCGCAACTCTTTGCCTTAGCTATTGAACCCCTGGCCGCGCTTATTAGAGCTCACCCGGATATTAAGGGCTTAGAAATAGCCTCTACCACCCAGAAATTGTGCCTTTTCGCAGATGATGCTCTACTGTTTGTTACTTCCCCACATATTACTCTCCCCAACTTGCTTGATCTCCTTGATACATTTTCTAAAGTATCCGGCCTCGAAGTTAACCAAGCAAAGTCCAGGGCCCTTAACGTAACACTACCGCGCGACACCATGGCACTTCTTAAGACTAATTTTCCATTCCAATGGTCCAGCCTTTCTATTCCCTACTTAGGCATAAAACTTACTAGTGACCCCGCAGACTTATTTCGCGCTAATTACCTCCCAATGTTGAAGCACCTCTCGTCTTTGCTCCAGGACTGGCGTCCTCTCTGCATTTCGTGGATGGGACGTATTACAGCTGTCAAGATGTCCTTGCTCCCCAAGCTGCTCTATTTATATAGAGTTCTCCCCATTCCAATACCTTCTTACTTTCATCGTATAATCCAAAGCCGGGTTTTTACTTATATATGGGGCCCCATAAAACCTAGGATCTCAAGGTCCACTTTGCTCCGCCACTATAGGGCCGGAGGTTTAGGCATACCTCATTTCCAACATTATTATCACGCGGCCCAGCTCGCCCAGTTGGCACTTTACCATGCCACGGTTGAAGTTCCCATCTGGGTGAGCCTAGAGGCGGTAGATCTTCACCCTATATCCCTAACTAATCTTCTCTGGCTCCCCCCCGCAGTTCGAGGCCCCGTCTCCAATCCCCTCACCTTTCACTCTATCAAGTTGTGGGATAGGTTATGCAAGACATTTCGGCTGATCTCCCCACACTCCCCCTTACTATCTTATATTGGTCACCCTAAATTTCATCCTGCTTGCGCTTCTTCTTTCTCATTCCGAGTGTGGATACAGTCAGATCTAACTCGCATATGCGACCTGGTGGCGGGTGGCTCAATCAAATCGTTCCCCTCCCTGCAGGCCCAAAAACAATTACCAAACAGTGAATATTTTCGATACCTTCAAATTTCACATTTTGTAAAACAGACTATTGGCCTGGCAGGAGGAAGGGGTACGTACACAATTTTTGAAAATATATGTAACTCCGACCCGCATGCCCTAGGCATCATATCACAACTGTACGCACATCTTACATCCCAACCCTCGGCGCTCCCAACATATGCACAGTGTTGGTCCAGGGACCTCGACCTGCACTTGGAGGAGCACGACTGGCCTGATATCTGGCTACATACTAAGATCTCCTCGCAAAATATTGTGGCCCTGGAAGCGAGTTATAAAGTTCTCATGCGTTGGTATCTTGTGCCAGATAGAATAGCAAAATTTCTACCCTCCTACTCCCCAAACTGCTTTCGCGGCTGTGCCGAGAGGGGTACACATCTACACATCTGGTGGACATGCCCTGTGGTGAAACGCTTCTGGTCTGAAGTCTTTCTGATCTTATCCACCCTGTTTGATATCACAATAGATCCTGACCCAGCTTTGGCCCTCCTTAATTTTTATCCAAGCTCATATACCAAGGCAAAGATACGTCTTGCTCTGCAGGTCACTACAGCAGCCAAACAAACAATAGCTAAAGCCTGGAAAACTCCCACCCTACGACTGACCGAAACTAAAAACAGAGTTACGCAGGCAATGATACATAGCAAAATTGAGGCGACCATTCAGGATACTGTCCCTCGACACTCTAAAATTTGGCGACCTTGGGCTGAACACTACCTACCTCCACATTTCGACCACCATTTATTAGATCCGTGACAAAATTTTTCTCTGTCTTAATGATTAAAAGATGTTTTTAAGTTACCCAGTGAGAGTCGACCGACCGAAATCTTCGTTTATCTGTTCTTCTCTTCTCCCTTCCCCTCTTTACTTTCTTCTCTCTCCTTCCTGTTTTTTCTTACTACCCCTTTCTCTAGTCTCCCCATCTTTTCTTTCTTTTACTTCTTCCTCTCTTCTGCTTCTTAGTCTTGTACCTCATTATCCACCTTCTTAAGGCATTCGATTGTGAAATTCGTTCACCTTGAAGGTGATTCTGGATATCACTAGTTATATAGCAAATGTTCTGAAGCTTTTGGTATGCATAGAACTAAAGTTTTTCGCACTTCCCTGCGTTATACTGTCCTAGACTGTTTACATGTTGCGTGTATTTGTCTATAAGTTTTGACCTCTAGGCTTGTGTTTCATAGGTTCCGACCAATTGTATTTATATTGCTATCTTGACAATCTTATTGTAATCTGCCTTATTTTGGAGTACATTTTGTTTCTGTCTTCCTGTTTTATGTACAAGTCGAAATGCTGATGTCTATGTACTTTATGCTTTCTTTGTTAATAAAAAATTTTTGAACATAAAAAGTTTAAAATATCCAATAGATTTCGTTCCACTTCACAATTGTGTCCCACTTGTTGGTGATTCTTCACAAAAAATTTAAATTTTATATCTTTATGTTTGAAGCCTGAAATGTGGCAAAAGGTTGAAAAGTTCAAGGGGGCCGAATACTTTCACAAGGCACTGTATATATAGTTTTATTACTCTAATATAAATAATATATTTAAATATATATATATATATATATATATATATATATAAACAAAAATCAATAGATGAAAGAATCCAAGATAACTGTTTGCAATTTCATCTCATCGAAATCAAAACGCGTTTCAGCAGCAACAAAACTCCTTCATCAGGGCTACATGTAAACTTGTAAATTCAAGACTAAATCATTTAAAGTGGATCTGTCAGCAACTTTACAAATCTGCATTAATAAATCCGGGACGATATATCTGAATAATTCCCAAACTACACAGTATATATATTTCATTATTATTTAATTTATAATTTAAATATATATATATATATATATATATATATATATATATATATATATATATATATATATATATATATATATATATATGCACAAACAGGCATCAAACCAAAAGGTGAAGGACTCAAAGATGCTTTTAACTGTTTCTAATTTCATCTCATTAAAAAGAAATTCAACGCGTTTCGGCAGCAACAAAACTTCCCCCTTGATCGGAGCTACAACGCAGACATATATAATCATAATAATAGAGGATAAAATAAACTTGTGTCCATGCACGTACAGTATGAGTGTAATACATATAGTGAACCCATATTATATTATAACATGAATAAATTAGCACGTGGAATGAAATAAGGTATACAAAAGAATACATTGCAGATAATGCAATAACAGAATCATAGAGCATATAGAAAGAAAGAAATTGCAAAATACATTAAAAGTGTCATAATACACATATAAAAGAATAAATTACAGAAAAAAAAGCATAAAAAAAGTATATAAAAATTGAATCCAAACAATAATATGTTAAAAGTATTATAATACATACTGTATATAAAATAATAAATTGTACATAAACAAGCAATTAGAGAATCATATTAAATATATAAAATAATAAATTGCAGATAAAAATGCATACAAAATTCATACATTTAAGAATAAGTTACAAAAAATAAAAATATGTAATATGATCAACGCATATGATATTATAATATGTTATACTATAACATTGAATAGATTGGCACTTGGAATGAGATAATGTAATAAATAATAAATTGCATGTAAAAATGCAATCAAAGAATCATAACACATACATAAAATAATAAATTGCAAATAAAAATACATTCAAATAATCATAATGCTTATATAAAAGAAACAACTGTACATACACGTACGTAAAAAACAAAATACATATGTAAAATAATAAATTACGTATAAAATATGTTAAAATGTATCATAATATATACTGTATATAAAAGAATGAATTGCACATACACATGCATTTAAAAGTCATAATAAGTGTATAAAATAATAAAATGCAGATAAAATGCATTAAAATGATCATATTACGTATATAAAAAAAAAAAAAATTCGGATAAAACGTATTAAAAGAATCATAATACATATAATAAATAATAAATTGCAGATAAACTTGCAATAAAAGAATCATAATAAAAATATAAAAGAACACATTGCAGCTGAAAATGCTTTGGAAAAAATCCTAATACTACCAATAAAACTGCTGTGGAAAGCTGCATGTGTGTTATGGTCTTATAAAAAAATAAAAATAAAAAATTGCAGATAAAAATGCATAAAAAGAACCATAAAACCCGCAGTATATTGTGACTGTGCGTTGATATTACAGCCTGGCTAATAGACATTGGCTGCTTTTATGTGATTAAATTATTCAATTATGAACAATGTAAAGCATCTCGGACTGTTTTGGTGCCTATTTCTGTATATATATAATATTATATATGATATTTGAGTAGCTTCTGGGTACAGAGAGGCCTGTCTATAAAGAGTTGCCTTACCAGAGCCAGCAAGTGTATTTGAAAACCTCCTTCCATCTGAACATTTAAATAAGTCCAATCAATGCCTCCCAATGATTCCTTTCTGGATCTGACAATATACGGCAATCATTTCCCTCATTTTGGGGAAAACGCCCCCTTTTATCATTAAAAAGCCACCCCTTAGCTCCAAACAGTGACTTTGCCTAGGCTGAGATGATGTCATCAGTCTGCTGCAGGCAGAAAGAAACACTTCCCTAGTCTCCCCTCCCCCAGGATCAGACTGCAACATTGTAACTTTGTAACAAGTCACATGGTGAGAGGCTGCAGCAGAGTCTGATCTGTGTCAGACATTTGTGAACACAGCCAAGAACTGCACAGACACCTATAATGAAACAAAAACTAAAACAATTGATGAGAGGTGAATGAGAACTCTGGAGCTCAGCGATGGCATCTCCTTCATATCTACCCTAAAAATCAGTCCACCTTCTAAGTGTCTCTGATCTACATCCTGCCAGCAAAACCCTCAACTGCCAAAATGACCTCCAGAGAACGACTTCCTGTCTTATTGGATGTCTAACAAAAGTCCTAGTGTTCTCCTATCACAGGACAGAGTGCCTGCTACTTCTCCTCTCCTTCCCGCTCCTCTCCTCTTCTTCTTCCTTCTCTCTCCTCTCCACCCCTCGCCTCTTCTTCCTTCTCTCTCCTCCCCTCTTCTTCTTCCTTCTCTCTCCTCTCCTCTCCTCTGCTCTCCTCTTCTTCTTCCTTCTCTCTCCTCTCCACCCCTCGCCTCTTCTTCCTTCTCTCTCCTCTCCTCTTCTTCTTCCTTCTCTCTCCTCTCCTCTCCTCTCCTCTGCTCTCCTCTTCTTCTTCCTTCTCTCTCCTCTCCACCCCTCGCCTCTTCTTCCTTCTCTCTCCTCTCCTCTTCTTCTTCCTTCTTTCTCCTCTCCTCTCCTCTCCTCTGCTCTCCTCTTCTTCTTCCTTCTCTCTACTCTCATCTCCTTCCCTATCCCCTCCTTCTTCCTTCTCTCGCATCTCCTCTCCTTCTCTCTCCTCTTCTTCTTCCTCTCTCTCCTCTCCTCTACTCTCCTCTTCTTATTCCTTCTCTCTCCTCTCTTCTGCTCTCCTCTTTTTCTTCCTTCTCTCTCCTCTCCTTTCTGTTGATCTCCTCTTCTTCTTCCTTCTCTCTCCTGTCCTTCCCTATCCTCTTCTTCCTTCTCTCTCCTCTCTTCTGCCCTCCTCTTCTTCCTTCTCTCATCTCCTTCCCTATCCTCTTCTTCTTCCTTCTCTCGCCTCTCCTCTCCTTCTCTCTCCTCTTTTTCTTCCTTCTCTCTCCTCTCCTCTCTTCTGCTCTCCTCTTCTTCTTCCTTCTCTCTCCTCTCCACTCCTCTGCTCTCCTCCTCTTCTTCCTTCTCTCACCTCTCCTCTCCTCTCCTTCCCTATGCTCTTCTTCCTTCTCTCTCCTCTCCTCTCCTCTCCTCTCCTCTTCTTCTTCCTTCTCTCTCCTCTCCTTCTTCCTTCTCTCTCCTCTCCTCTGCTCTCCTCTTCTTCTTCCTTCTCTCTACTCTCATCTCCTTCCCTATCCCCTCCTTCTTCCTTCTCTCGCCTCTCCTCTCCTTCTCTCTCCTCTTCTTCTTCCTCTCTCTCCTCTCCTCTACTCTCCTCTTCTTATTCCTTTTCTCTCCTCTCTTCTGCTCTCCTCTTTTTCTTCCTTCTATCTCCTCTCCTTTCTGTTGATCTCCTCTTCTTCTTCCTTCTCTCTCCTGTCCTTCCCTATCCTCTTCTTCCTTCTCTCTCCTCTCTTCTGCCCTCCTCTTCTTCCTTCTCTCATCTCCTTCCCTATCCTCTTCTTCTTCCTTCTCTCGCCTCTCCTCTCCTTCTCTCTCCTCTTTTTCTTCCTTCTCTCTCCTCTCCTCTCTTCTGCTCTCCTCTTCTTCTTCCTTCTCTCTCCTCTCCACTCCTCTGCTCTCCTCCTCTTCTTCCTTCTCTCACCTCTCCTCTCCTCTCCTTCCCTATGCTCTTCTTCCTTCTCTCTCCTCTCCTCTCTTCTGCTCTCCACTTCTTCTTCCTTCTCTCTCCTCTCCTTCCCTCTCTCCGTCTTTCTTCCTCTCCTCTTCTGTCTTCTTCCTTTCCTCTCTTCTTCTCCCCCTCCCTCCCACCCTCGTATTCCTCTTCTCTCCCCTCTCTTTCCTCTCCTCTCCTCCTTTGCTGTTGGAGGTTGGGGGTGGGGTGGGGTGTCTCTGTTGGAGGTTGGGGGTGGGGTGGGATGTCTCTGTTGGAGGTTGGAGGTGGGGTGGGGTGTCCCTGTTGGAGGTTGGGGGTGGGGTGGGGTGTCCCTGTTGGAGGTTGGGGGTGGGGTGCGATGTCTCTGTTGGAGGTTGGAGGTGGGGTGGGGTGTCTCTGTTGGAGGTTGGAGGTGGGGTGGGGTGTCCCTGTGGGAGGTTGGGGGTGGGGTGGGGTGTCTCTGTTGGAGGTTGGAGGTGGGGTGGGGTGTCCCTGTTGGAGGTTGGGGGTGGGGTGGGGTGTCCCTGTTGGAGGTTGGGGGTGGGGTGGGGTGTCTCTGTTGGAGGTTGCGGGTGGGGTGGGATGTCTCTGTTGGAGGTTGGAGGTGGGGTGGGGTGTCCCTGTTGGAGGTTGGGGGTGGGGTGGGGTGTCTCTGTTGGAGGTTGGGGGTGGGGTGCGATGTCTCTGTTGGAGGTTGGAGGTGGGGTGGGGTGTCTCTGTTGGAGGTTGGAGGTGGGGTGGGGTGTCCCTGTTGGAGGTTGGGGGTGGGGTGGGGTGTCCCTGTTGGAGGTTGGGGGTGGGGTGGGGTGTCTCTGTTGGAGGTTGCGGGTGGGGTGGGATGTCCCTGTTGGAGGTTGGGGGTGGGGTGCGATGTCTCTGTTGGAGGTTGGAGGTGGGGTGGGGTGTCTCTGTTGGAGGTTGGAGGTGGGGTGGGGTGTCCCTGTTGGAGGTTGGGGGTGGGGTGGGGTGTCCCTGTTGGAGGTTGGGGGTGGGGTGGGGTGTCTCTGTTGGAGGTTGCGGGTGGGGTGGGATGTCTCTGTTGGAGGTCGGGGGTGGGGTGGGATGTCTCTGTTGGAGGTTTGGGGTGGGGTGGGGTGTCTCTGTTGGAGGTTGGGGGTGGGGTGGGGTGTCTCTGTTGGAGGTTGGGGGTGGGGTGGGATGTCTCTGTTGGAGGTTGGAGGTGGGGTGGGGTGTCCCTGTTGGAGGTTGGGGGTGGGGTGGGGTGTCTATGTTGGAGGTTGGGGGTGGGGTGGGGTGTCCCTGTTGGAGGTTGGGGGTGGGGTGGGGTGTCTCTGTTGGAGGTTGGGGGTGGGGTGGGATGTCTCTGTTGGAGGTTGGGGGTGGGGTGGGGTGTCTCTGTTGGAGGTTGGGGGTGGGGTGGGATGTCTCTGTTGGAGGTTGGGGGTGGGGTGGGGTGGGGTGTCTCTGTTGGAGGTTGGGGGTGGGGTGGGATGTCTCTGTTGGAGGTTGGGGGTGGGGTGGGGTGTCTCTGTTGGAGGTTGGGGGTGGGGTGGGGTGTCTCTGTGGGAGGTTGGGGGTGGGGTGGGATGTCTCTGTTGGAGGTTGGGGGTGGGGTGGGGTGTCTCTGTTGGAGGTTGGGGGTGGGGTGGGGTGTCTCTGTGGGAGGTTGGGGGTGGGGTGTCTCTGTGGGAGGTTGGGGGTGGGGTGTCTCTGTGGGAGGTTGGAGGTGGGGTGGGGTGTCTCTGTGGGAGGTTGGGGGTGGGGTGGGATGTCTCTGTTGGAGGTTGGGGGTGGGGTGGGGTGTCCCTGTTGGAGGTTGGGGGTAGGGTGGGATGTCTCTGTTGGAGGTTGGGGGTGGGGTGGGATGTCTCTGTTGGAGGTTGGGGGTGGGGTGTCTCTGTTGGAGGTTGGGGGTAGGGTGTCTCTGTGGGAGGTTGGGGGTGGGGTGTCTCTGTGGGAGGTTGGGGGTGGGGTGGGGTGTCTCTGTTGGAGGTTGGGGGTGGGGTGTCTCTGTTGGAGGTTGGAGGTGGGGTAGGGTGTCTCTGTGGGAGGTTGGGGGTGGGGTGTCTCTGTGGGAGGTTGGGGGTGGGGTGGGATGTCTCTGTTGGAGGTTGGGGGTGGGGTGGGGTGTCCCTGTTGGAGGTTGGGGGTGGGGTGGGATGTCTCTGTTGGAGGTTGGGGGTGGGGTGGGGTGTCTCTGTTGGAGGTTGGGGGTAGGGTGTCTCTGTGGGAGGTTGGGGGTGGGGTGTCTCTGTGGGAGGTTGGGGGTGGGGTGGGGTGTCTCTGTTGGAGGTTGGGGGTGGGGTGGGGTGTCCCTGTTGGAGGTTGGGGGTGGGATGTCTCTGTTGGAGGTTGGGGGTGGGGTGGGGTGTCCCTGTTGGAGGTTGGGGGTGGGGTGGGATGTCTCTGTTGGAGGTTGGGGGTGGGGTGGGGTGTCTCTGTGGGAGGTTGGGGGTGGGGTGTCTCTGTGGGAGGTTGGGGGTGGGGTGGGGTGTCTATGTGGGAGGTTGGGGGTGGGGTGTCTCTGTTGGAGGTTGGGGGTGGGGTGGGGTGTCTCTGTGGGAAGTTGGGGGTGGGGTGTCTCTGTGGGAGGTTGGTGGTGGGGTGTCCCTGTTGGAGGTTGGGGGTGGGGTGGGGTGTCTCTGTGGGAGGTTGGGGGTGGGGTGGGGTGTCTATGTGGGAGGTTGGGGGTGGGGTGGGGTGTCTCTGTGGGAGGTTGGGGGTGGGGTGTCTCTGTGGGAGGTTGGGGGTGGGGTGGGGTGTCTCTCTGGGAGGTTGGGGGTGGGGTGGGGTGTCTCTGTTGGAGGTTGGGGGTGGGGTGGGGTGTCTCTGTGGGAGGTTGGGGGTGGGGTGTCTCTGTGGGAGGTTGGGGGTGGGGTGGGGTGTCTCTGTTGGAGGTTGGGGGTGGGGTGGGGTGTCCCTGTTGGAGGTTGGGGGTGGGATGTCTCTGTTGGAGGTTGGGGGTGGGGTGGGGTGTCCCTGTTGGAGGTTGGGGGTGGGGTGGGATGTCTCTGTTGGAGGTTGGGGGTGGGGTGGGGTGTCTCTGTGGGAGGTTGGGGGTGGGGTGTCTCTGTGGGAGGTTGGGGGTGGGGTGGGGTGTCTATGTGGGAGGTTGGGGGTGGGGTGTCTCTGTTGGAGGTTGGGGGTGGGGTGGGGTGTCTCTGTGGGAAGTTGGGGGTGGGGTGTCTCTGTGGGAGGTTGGTGGTGGGGTGTCCCTGTTGGAGGTTGGGGGTGGGGTGGGGTGTCTCTGTGGGAGGTTGGGGGTGGGGTGGGGTGTCTATGTGGGAGGTTGGGGGTGGGGTGGGGTGTCTCTGTGGGAGGTTGGGGGTGGGGTGTCTCTGTGGGAGGTTGGGGGTGGGGTGGGGTGTCTCTCTGGGAGGTTGGGGGTGGGGTGGGGTGTCTCTGTTGGAGGTTGGGGGTGGGGTGGGGTGTCTCTGTGGGAGGTTGGGGGTGGGGTGTCTCTGTTGGAGGTTGGGGGTGGGGTGGGGTGTCTCTGTGGGAAGTTGGGGGTGGGGTGTCTCTGTGGGAGGTTGGGGGTGGGGTGGGGTGTCTCTGTGGGAGGTTGGGGGTGGGGTGGGGTGTCTATGTGGGAGGTTGGGGGTGGGGTGGGTTGTCTCTGTGGGAGGTTGGGGGTGGGGTGTCTCTGTGGGAGGTTGGGGGTGGGGTGTCTCTGTGGGAGGTTGGGGGTGGGGTGTCTCTCTGGGAGGTTGGGGGTGGGGTGGGGTTGGTCGGCACTGTGGAAGGGTAATGGGCCAGCAGCTGGTAGAGGGGAGGCGCTGAGGCCGTGGCCCGGTGGGGGAGATCCACAGATCAAGGGGACGGAAGACCCCATTAGGTTACAGGAGCATTACTAGAGAACAGTCCAGTCACGGGGCCCCCAAAGCCCCTATGAGGGTTCGGAGCTTCTGAAAGTCATATCACAGACACCCCGCGATGGCACAGACACGAGACGCGGCTGTCACCGATGCGTTTTGGGTGGACTGAGGATATCGGCTGATAGCAGAGGAGGGATTGTGAGAAAACGGGTCTCAGGGGCCTCCAACAATCTCCGTCTGGAAGGAGAAGAGACTTCTGGGTAACGGCTGCACAGACTTTGCCCAACTTTCGGTGATGTTCTCACAAGCCGGCGGCACCAATCAGAAGAGAGAAAAAGTTTTCCCCAACTTTCTGTGTAAATAAAGTAATTAAAGATTAATCATGCGGGACTAATTGCAGATTTCGGAAGGATAAATCCCGCGCATTCGTGGAGCGCACCTCGTCTGCATTTACCGTGAAGAGTAGAAAATGGGAGATAATTGGGAAAATAATAAGATAGACCCCCACCGAGAAGTCGGGTTCAATCAATCGGATCTAATTGCCAACAAAAAAAAAACATATGTGAAGACGGGAGACTCAACCAACATCCTTCAACGCAATTAAAAATCTGGGCAGGAATTTTCGCGGAGCTTCTTGTTAGAGGTGTTCGATGGTCGCCTCCCGCGGTGTGAATACTTTCGGCTACAATAAAATGGAACCTGGACGGCTCATTCAGGGAATGTTTGGCGGGTTTTAGAAGTGACGTCGCGCTTCGTCTGGACTTCAAAGCTGAACTCCAGTCTTGGAACTCTCCTGGACTGAAATGCCTTCCTCTGATTTCCCCGCACACTGCGAGCTTCTCACAATGTGCATTAGAAACTGCAGCAAGTCAGAAAGAGCCCCGCCCTCATTTCCTGGCTGTTACCTCCCCGCCCAACTGTCCTTGGTCCGTCCCTTTCATTTGCTGGATTTCAGTTCTTTTAATCATGGCATCTCAGCGTCCCATGTGGACGTTACCTAAGCTGGTGTGCATGCTTGGAACGCCCACTCCACCAGACTGACACCCTCCAATGAAGGTTTTTTTCACTTAACTCCACCCAACAGCCAGCCCACTGCTTACATCAGAACTGAGACCCCTCCCCCACCTGACTGCCCCCAACCCCACCCACCCTCCTGGGGGTCAGCAAATAGGAAACACTCTGCTCTCTCTCCTTGGGGACCGGCCTTGTCTCCACTCCCTCCTGTAGTTTTCTGTAGTGGGTGGAGCCTTCTGGGCCCCTCCCACAGCTCTGCTCTCTCTCCTTGTGCTGGGCGACTGGTTTTGTCTCTGCCCCTCCTGTCGTTTTCTGTAGCGGGTGGAGCCTGCTGGGCTCCTCAGACAGCTCTGCTCTCTCTCCTTGTGCCGGGTGAGTTGTCTTGTTTCCGCCCCTCCTGTAGTTTTCTGTAGTGGGTGGAGCCTGCCGGGCCCCTCCCACAGCTATGCTCTCTGTCCTTGTGCAGAACTGGTCTGGTCTTGTCTTGTATTGATTGCTCCCCCTGCCCTGTGAGGGATTCTAGAATGTAGTGGTCTAAATGAAGCAAACCAGCAGATTAAGATCTTTGTTGTGCCCAGATGGTGGCTGGGAGTAAGCATAAATAGTTTTTGGCCTGGAGCTGCCCTGTTCTTGTCCAGGAGGAGAAGTTCCCAGTCTGAAGGGCTGCTGCCCTCTTGGATGGCCTTGCTGAAAATTCTACTTGCTCCCATTGAGGGCCCAGCTGTGGCAGAGCTGGGGGGCTATTCAGCTAGAATCCCTGAAGCCAGGAGACGGGTTACACTCTGATCAGAGACTGAAATGATGAGGTTGGCCTCTCTTGTACCTCGAGCCTGGTCCCACTGCAGGTGGAACAGAGGGTACCGAGGGACAGGAGGAGCATGAGTGCCAGCAGGCATTGATTGGAGTGCTTGCAGTTGGTAATGTGGTCCCAGGCATAGGGATAGTCGATGTCAGCAGCAGGCAGTCAGCGAACTACAGAATCATAAGGCAAAGAGGTGGTCAGGAAGAAAGCGGGGGTCGGGAACAAAACCGGGGTCAGGAACAAAGTCGGGGTCAGGAACAAAGTCGGGGTCAGGAACAAAGCCAGGGTCAGGAACAAAATCAGGGTCAGGAACAAAGCTGGGGTCAGGAACAAAATCAGGGTCAGGAACAAAGCTGGGGTCAGGAACAAAGCCGGGGTCAGGAACAAAATCAGGGTCAGGAACAAAGCTGGGGTCAGGAACAAAGTCCGGGTCAGGAATTGGCAACAAGGAAGAATAAGGATCCAAGTTCAGGTCAGAGGAAAGTCGAGTCAACGGCAAGGGAACAAGCAGAGTAGCAGTAGGATGCAGAGAATAGCTGAAAGACTAGTCAGCACAAACATGAGCAGGAGCATCCTTTAATAACCCGTCTGGCGCCAACATGCACTAAGTACACGCCCGTTCACACACACCCATGTGCATTGCTGTGTGCACGTGCACGCCTGTTGTGCGTTTCTGGGAGCCAAACGTCTGATAGACATTCTCTGACACTAGGGATCTGGTCTGGGAGATTCACTGAGGAAACTCTGAGACTGGAGGGAGGCGTCCAGATATCCAGGGACACTGTGAGTACAGACCTGAGTGGATCCTGTACAGTATACACAGCCAATCAGCAGGCACCACCTAGGGCTCTCTGCACCAAACACCAACTGGGATCCACCTATAAAGAGAACCTGTCCTCCCTCTACACTTGCAACTTACAGTATTGCAGGGTGGGGGAGTCACAAGAGTCTCTGCGTTTCTTTTCCAGACGTCTGCCAGGTAAGCTCTGCCCATGTTTGTGTTCCTGACTCATACTTGACTCTGTGAATTCCTGGAAAGTTGCTCCTCGTCACTCTGCAGACACCTTCACCCCTACAAAGGGAGAGGAACCCTACATCCTCATTACCGCTGACCATGATCGCCGCTGATGAGTCATTTCCTGTCGGTGATCACAGGGACGGGATTCGCACGCAGTAACACTGAAAGAAGGTCTGCCGGGTGATAAAAGTCTTGGCTGGGCTCCCCGCTCTTCGGAAGGCGCAGGGTTTTCCAGGCTCGCCAAGCCCTTCATTGCGGCACGAAGTCGGTCCCGGCCAATTCCAGCGCAGATGGTACTTTCACTTCGATAAATTGCTTCTCAGCGTTTTTGATGATGTGCCAGTTCTGACAAGGCGCTGCTGATTTTGGCAGTATGTAACTCTCAGATAACACGCCGGCCCCGGCGGCGCAGGTTGTTGTAGTGAACACGGAGGAAACGCTTCGGGTCTCCGAGATACATCTGTTCGGGATCTGCGGAAACAAGAGGAGGCGGCGACCGAGGGCGCCTTTCAGAGCGTCCGACTTTTCTTATCTCCTTCCAAACGCATCGCTGAGCTTTCAAGGGCCGTTCTGAGCTTCTGTGTGAATGCGATTATTTACCCCGTTCCTCCAGCCAAAGTGTGAAATACACACCTGTAAGAGCTGTTCAAAGCTGAACTCCCGGCACAAAAATACAAAAACTCTCATTTAGATATATTAATAGCCACAAAAATATAATCCCCTGAGCACCAAATGCCATTGCAAACCCAGATATCCCCTTATTAAAGTAGCGGTACACAGCATCACAGGTAGGGTATATAGGTCAGCATCACAGATAGGGTATACAGCCCAGCATCACATATAGGGTATATAGGTCAGCATCACAGATAGGGTATACAGCTCAGCATCACAAATAGGGTATATAGGTCAGCATCACAGATAGGGTATACAGCTCAGCATCACAGATAGGGTATATAGGTCAGCATTACAGATAGGGTATATAGGTTAGCATTACAGATAGGGTATATAGGTCAGCATCACAGATAGGGTATACAGCACAGCATCACAGATAGGGTATATAGGTCAGCATCACAGATAGGGTATATAGGTCAGCCTCACAGATACAGTATATAGCCCAGCATCACATATAGGGTATATAGGTCAGCATCACAGATAGGGTATATAGGTCAGCATCACAGATAGGGTATACAGCCCAGCATCACAGATAGGGTATATAGGTCAGCATCACAGATAGGGTATATAGGTCAGCCTCACAGATACGGTATATAGCCCAGCATCACATATAGGGTATATAGGTCAGCATCACAGATAGGGTACACAGCCCAGCATCACATATAGGGTATATAGGTCAGCATTACAGATAGGATATATAGGTCAGCATCACAGATAGGGTATACAGCCCAGCATCACAGATAGGGTATATAGGTCAGCATCACAGATAGGGTATATAGGTCAGCCTCACAGATACAGTATATAGCCCAGCATCACATATAGGCTATATAGGTCAGCATCACAGATAGGGTACACAGCCCAGCATCACATATAGGGTATATAGGTCAGCATTACAGATAGGATATATAGGTCAGCATCACAGATAGGGTATACAGCCCAGAATCACATATAGGGTATATAGGTCAGCATTACAGATAGGGTATATAGGTCAGCATCACAGATAGGGTATACAGCCCAGCATCACAGATAGGGTATACAGCTCAGCATCACAGATAGGGTATACAGGTCAGCATCACAGATAGAGTATATGGCCCAGCATCACAGATAGGGTATACAGGTCAGCATCACAGATAGGGTGTATAGAGCACCCCCCTGGCGCAGGGCTCGCGGCACTGAAAGCACCCCCCCCCCCCCCACCCCCAGCACGGGGCTCGCAGCACTTACCCCCCTCCTGTGGGAGGTCCAGCACTTACTGGCAGCAGCGGTGTGCTCTCCTCTCCTCCTCCCTGGTTTTGTGCAGACTGCTGTGCGTTGGTGTCAGTGGTGGCTCCGGCTCCAGCGTGTCTCCTCTTCCAAAGCGCTAGACATCCAATAGGATCACCTGGCGCTTTGGCCAACTGGGAAAAAGGTCTCACAGACCAGCCTCCTGATTGGTGGGGAGGAACTGAAGTGTGACCATAGTGAAAATGAATTCGCTTTGGGGGCTTTGTGCCCTAAACCCACCCTATTTTGAAGCTTAATAGAGCCTCTGGTTCTAATCAAGTGCTTCAAAATTCACCTTCCCCCCGCCTATCCCTGTCATAGCAATTTACGTCTCTGCCATCCTGAAAGGGGCCGGGCGCATGCACAGGCAGCCACTGGTAATAATACCTTTTTACTGAAAGTGATTGTAAAGTCTTTTTTTTTTATATTAATGTTACACTTCCTCTGGGCAGTTGGTTTTGCACAGAGCAGTCCCTCTTCACTGTTCCTGGCTCCTCCCTCCTATCGAGTGCCCCCTCAGCCAGCAGCTTCCTATGGGGGCACCCGAGCCGAGTCAGAGCTCTGTGTGTCCACTCAGACATGGAGCCCCGACCTGGCCCCACCCCCTCTCCCTCCACTGATTGGCTGAATGACTTTGATTGATAGCCACGGGAGTCAATGGCGCCGCTGCTGTGCCTCAGCCAATCAGGAGGGGTGTCCCAGACAGTTTAGACATTCGTGGTCATCGTGGGAGAGAGAGAGAGAGGGGGATCAGGTAAGTATCTGGGGGGGGGCTGAGGGGGGCTCAGGTAAGTATCTGGAGGAGCTGAGGGGGGCTCAGGTAAGTATCTGGGGGGCTGAGAGGGGCTCAGGTAAGTATCTGGGGGGGCTGAGGGGGGCTCAGGTAAGTATCTGGGAGGGCTGAGAGGGGCTGAGGGGGGCTCAGGTAAGTATCTGGAGGAGCTGAGGGGGTCTCAGGTAAGTATCTGGAGGAGCTGAGGGGGTCTCAGGTAAGTATCTGGAGGAGCTGAGGGGGTCTCAGGTAAGTATCTGGGGGGCTGAGAGGGGCTGAGGGGGCTCAGGTAAGTATCTGGAGGAGCTGAGGGGGTCTCAGGTAAGTATCTGGGGGGCGGAGAGGGGCTCAGGTAAGTATCTGGGGGGGCTGAGGGGGGCTCAGGTAAGTATCTGGGAGGGCTGAGAGGGGCTGAGGTGGGCTCAGGTAAGTATCTGGGAGGGCTGAGAGGGGCTGAGAGGGGCTCAGGTAAGTATCTGGGGGGCTGAGAGGGGCTCAGGTAAGTATCTGGGGGGGCTGAGGGGGGCTCAGGTAAGTATCTGGGAGGGCTGAGAGGGGCTGAGGGGGGCTCAGGTAAGTATCTGGAGGAGCTGAGGGGGTCTCAGGTAAGTATCTGGAGGAGCTGAGGGGGTCTCAGGTAAGTATCTGGAGGAGCTGAGGGGGTCTCAGGTAAGTATCTGGGGGGGCTGAGAGGGGCTGAGGGGGCTCAGGTAAGTATCTGGAGGAGCTGAGGGGGTCTCAGGTAAGTATCTGGGGGGCGGAGAGGGGCTAAGGGAAGGCACCTTCTGTCTTTACAACTCCTTTATTACTCAGCAATACATCAATATGGTGATCCTGTCTACAAATGTGCCGCACTCCCTCCAGCACAGGTAAAAGACCATTGACATTTTTTAAAAACACCAAAAACATCTTCATGTAATCTTTAATGCCGACTCCAATTAGACATGTGCACTGCCGAAAATATTTTTGTTTTAGTTTTCATCTCATTAGTTTTGTTTTTTTGGGTTTTTTTTTTACGATAACAATCATTCGTTATGATCGCAATTTGTAAATTTGGAAATTCAAAAATCTGAAAAATCGAAAGAATAACTAATAATAATAATAATAATAATAATAATAATAACTGCAATTATATATAAATATTGTGCCGCGCTGTGGAAATATCTCTACATAATACTGCAAACTAAATGTCCAAACCTGTTACCAAAAATAAATAAATGTTGTGTCCCTCCATGTGAAGGAATCGGCTACAATATAACACAATGAATAGAAAACAATTCCAATTCATAATATGGTGCAAATACAAAAGAATATATAAATATGTGCTATAAATATTCCAGTGCAATAAATAAATGTGAACATATTTTACATCTTTACAATTCAATCCTTAAATGATCGATCTATCTATCTATCTATCTATCTATCTATCTATCTATCTATCTATCTATCTATCTATCTATCTATCTATCTATCTATCTATCTATCGATCTATATATATATATATATACTGTATAGTGCTTCCAAAGAAAATTCAAGGATGGACGGTGCTATATATGTGCTAAAAATAACGCAGTACAGTAAAGCAATGTGAACAAATTTTACACATAAAAAGACTCAATCCTTAAACGATCAATATATATATATAGTGCTTCCAAATAAAATTCCTCAGTGACTTGTGATAGTGCTTCAGAATTAAAGTCTTGGTGACTTTTCACACGTGCCCCCTCCCCCTCCCCCCTCCCCCCATGTGATTGCGCTCATCTCAGGGGATGGGACCGCACAGTTACGTTTGGTCAGACAAGCAGTAGAACCCTCATTGGGCTCAAGGTTAATGGACTCTGTGTATCCTCAGGCGCTTCCATATGGTTCTCCTCGGATCATATATATAAATAATCATAGGCTAGATAATGTGATAACGTCTTAAATCCAAATTTATTGTATAGAACATATCAATGCACTACCATGCTGTAGCTTCTACCAGCGCAGCACTCTATATACAGCGTGAACAAAAAACAAATCTCCCAATGCAGGAGGCAAAGGTTCTGTGTCTCTAGCAGCCGCGTTCAGAGATCAGCGCCTCAGCTGACCCCTCCCCCGTCCTAGCCCCTCCCCTACGTGTATAAGACTCAGGGCTAATCACGTGTCTTCATCAGGGGGAATATAATAATAATAAAAAGCTTTTATTATTAATATTGTTATCTATTAATATTAATTTGTTACGTTCCATTTGTTTAGATGCGGCGTTTCGTCATTTCAGATAATTCGTAACTTCGGGTAAATTTGTATTCGTTCGCTAACAGAGAAATTTGAAAGGAAATTCCAATACCTATCATTTAATAGTTAGTAATAGTTAAGTTAATATTAGTTATTATTTCCGATTTTCTGAATTTACGAATATTCAGAAAAATTCATTATTGGTACGCTTATTGGTAATTCAGATACTTCCGAATGATCGAATTTGTCAAAAAACTCATTCGGAACGAAACGCATCGCACATGTCTAACTCCAAAGCCTTTGATCACACTTCTCCTTTTTCCCCAGTTTTAATTCCACCTCCTGTATCTGGAGAGATCACATTGACATTTGTGTAATGAGGCAATACACTCCCGAATGTTGTCCAGCTCCGCCATTATCTCTCTCGTAGTCCTGGGACATTTCCGGGCAGATCACCACTGTGGGAGGCTCCGATGTCGGTGCAAAGCCTGCGATCGTACGAAGGAAAATGCCCACCCTGATTGATTTTCTGCAGACAATGATAAATCTGTTGGCCCGGCATTTACCGACAACAGCAGGAATTGCGTCTTCCGGCTCCGGCCTGATATCTCCTAAGTAAACGCATTGCTTGGAAAATCTATACTTAGCAAGTTGTTACCTGTGTTTATCAGAAAAATACTGTAGAGCGGTGATTTCATCTGTTCCAGCAAATCCCTTCCCAAACATTATATATTATTACTGGAGTTATTAAAGCATTAACTCACGGGGCCCAGGAGCCACAATCGGGGGTGGAGGCAATGCAGGTTATATGTGTGCGTCTCTGTAGGATATAGGTCTGTAATAACAGCAGAGCCAACACAAAGCACAGATTTCTCTTCATTATATGTCGGAGGAATTCTGCGGAGGGCTGGCTCCTCCTCGGCCTCTGGTCCGGTTTTGTGTGATGATAATGAGGTCCGAAGAACCAGAAAACTCTGTGCGGAGGATGGGGAAGCGGGGCAGAACACAATTCCACCCCCCCCCCCCCCCCCCATTTTCCCTGAAATTAAAAAGTCGGTAGGGAGAGGATTGGATGAAAATCGGTCTGTGGCTAAGCAATGATGGAAGTCAACACATTCGACAAAAAGCCACCCAGTCACAAGGAATGCAGATCCATTATAAGCCTCAATTAGATCCGGGGCCCTCAAAGGACTTCTGATGCCCTCCAAAGGTCAAATCATAAGTGGTTTGGTGTGCGGTTTAGGACTACAGAACAGGCCTTGACTTAGACTGACCTATAGCTGAACCACGCCGACTTCATTCTCATACATATTTTATAAGTCCTGCTATAATCAAGTTACCTTCTTACAAAGTAGCTACATTAATGTAGAAGATGATTCCACTTAGTTATCCGCTTAGTTATCTCAGTAGATGACAGCTCTACTTACACACCAACCGCGACTATACTTCAAGGTCTGGGAGGTTAATAAGACACATTGGGCCCCCTAGGAGAAATATATATATATATACACAGGTCAGGGATAAAGTTGTGGAGAAGTATAAAGCAGGGTTAGGTTATATAATAAAATCTCCCAAGCTTTGACCATCTCACGGAGCTCTGTTCAATCCATCATCGGAAAATGGAAAGAGTATGGCACAACCGCAAACCTACCAAGACATGGCCGTCCACCTAAACTGACCGGGCCGGGCAAGGAGAGCATTCATCAGAGAAGAGCCAAGAGGTCCATGGTAACTCTGGAGGAGCTGCAGAGATCCACAGCTCAGGGGGGAGAATCTGTCCACAGGACAACTATTAGTCGTCTCTCCACAAATCTGCCCTTTATGGAAGAGTGACAAGAAGAAAGACATTGGAGAAAGAAAGTCATAAGAAGTCCTGTTTGTAGTTTGTGAGAAGCCATGTGGGGGAGGGGGCAGCAAACATGTGGAAGAAGGTGATCTGGTCAGAGGAGACCAAAATTCTACTTTATGGCCTAAAAGCAAAACGCTATGTGTGGGGGAAACTAACACCGCCCATCCCCCTGAACACACCATCCCCACTGTGAGACATGGTGGTGGCAGCATCATGTGGTGGGGATGGTTTTCTTCAGCAGGGACAGGGAAGCTGGTCAGAGTTGATGGGAAGATGGATGGAGACAAATACAGGACAATCTTAGAAGAAATCAGTTGATTAAGCCTCACAAACCCCTTCCTATGGTCTATAATTATGCCAGATGGAAGGACTACTCTGAGTAGTGAAATGCAAAGTCCAGCCAACCAAAGGCAACTTGTAGTAGATACTCCTGTAGCTTCATTTATGCTGAGGACCATCCTCACCAAGTCACCTCATGTCCTTTTTTCCTCTGGGGGTAATGAGAGGGTATAACAGGGCACAGAGTGGCACGGGTCCTTGTAGGAGATCTGGTTTGGAATACCTTTTTATAGCAGATGCAGAGCTGAAGCAGACCAGGTGGCAGCGGGCAGATACTGGATCCCGGCAACAACTGGGCAGCAGGAGCACAGAGTCAGGAACCAGGACCAGAATCAAAGCCAGGTCCAGGTCAGTGTCAAATGAGCAGAAGAAGTACTGGAACAGCAGACAGGAAAGAAGGTCAGGTCCCAAGTCAGCGGGACCAACAGAGGTTCAGGAACAAGCAGGATCAACAAGCTGGGTCAGGATACAAGTGAACACAGGATCAGGTCACATGTAGGAGGAGCTGACAACCACTCAGCAATGAACCTGAGCCCTGAGAGGCTTTAAATAGGCCACTGGGCATCCAAACAAGTGCACTCACACACATGAGCATGCACATAATATTAATGCTTACGCGCATGCGCATGTGCTCGTGTAGATCCGCGCAGGGTTCGAACGCTGTCCATACTCCTTTGATCATGGGCAATCCTTTGAACACAAGTATTCCCTTGATCATGGGCATCCCTTTGGGCATGGGTTTGAGCAGGACATCCCCGAGAGATTATTAGGAGACCTCAAAACAAATTCATGTTTGATAAGTAATAAGACAGGATTTTAGCAATATCTTCCTTAGATAGAGCTGTAAGTGGTCACATGATCAGTCCCAGAGTTGTGGTATTAGATAAACTGTATCCCTTCCATACTTGGCCAGAAGGTCTCTCCATAGTCATCTAAGAAAATCATCACGAGCGAGCAATGAGATTTCTGGGGTGCCTTGTGGGTATAGTTGTGATGGATGTAAATGGAAGTTGGGAGCATTGATAGGTCTGTAAACAAGCCTGGCAGGAGATCCCTATCCTGGCGGTACACAGGAAACACTTCCATGAGGTCAGACCCGGGTCCGCGATGCCCCTTTGAAGGAAATCGTCAGTTGTGGTAACCTTGATATGACATAGATAAATGTTGTTTTCTGCATTTCTCATTTCCCCTCCTATAATTGGCTTACTGCCTTTCCCTAAGGAAGCCTACAAGCCGTCTATAACTCCTTATTTGTAATCAAGTCCTTTTTAAATGCAGCAGGAAAAAAAAAAAAAAAACAATTGGATTTGGATTAAATGGAAAGACAACGAGGCTGCAAGAAAGCACAGAACTGACGAGGTTGTATGTGGGAAGCCAAGTATCATCATTGAGCTCAGCGAAGGACGGGAGCCAACCGATGACCCCGATGTCTTCCCTCCCTCTTTTCATCACACCAATCCCAACATCATGAGTGCCAACTTGCCATAGGAATGTTCTATTAGCTCTCCTGTGCCCAACCATTAGAAAGGACAGAACTGATGGCCGTGTACCTGGGACACCGGGTATGACCGTTCAGCACTCTGCAGGCGTAGCGGGCTTATCAACAAAATGTCAATGAAAGAGAAATCCAAGCTGATGACTTCAATGACATTTCTACCTTCCCTATTTTTATTACAACGACTCCATCAAGAGTATGGAACTGATGGAGGTGTACCAGAGATCGGCGGGTATCATCAATGAGCCCTCTGGAGACATAGTGGGAATGTCAACAAATGTCAATGAAGTGGGGATCCAACTGGATGACCCTAATGATGTTTCTGCTCTCCCTATTATCAGCACACCAATCCCAACATTATGACTGGAGATTTGCCATAGGGGTCAAAACATCAAGTTCCTTATAGCTCCACCCAGTAGAGAGTATGGAACCAATGGGGGTGGGATACCAGATATCATTGGTGAACTCTCTAGAGACAGTGTGATTGTCAATGAAATGTCAATGAAGGAAGGAGTCCACCTGATGACTCCAGTGACGTACCTACCCTCCATCTTTCCATCACACCAATTCCAACATCACGAGTGCCGATTTGCCATAAAGACTGAAACATCAAGTCCTATTAGCTCTACTATCCCCAGCCAGTGGACAGTATGGGACTGATGGCAGAGTACCTCGACCACCAGGTATCACCATTGAGCCCTTTGGAGAAGCAGTGGGTGTAATAAGGAAACATCAGTAAAGGAAGGTGTCCACCTGGTGACCACAATGATGCACCTACCCTTCCTCTCTTCATCACACCAATTCCAACATCATGAGTGCTGATTTGCCACAGGCATCGGAACATCAAGTCCTCTTGGCTCTACTGACCTCAACTAGTAGAAAGTATGGAAAAGATGGGAGCGTACTTTGGACACCACACCAGGTATCACGGTTGGATCCTCTGGAGGCATAGCAGAGGACTCAATCTTAATGAACGGAGAACGTCCACCTGGTGACCCCAATGGTGCACCTACCCTCCCTATTTTCATCACACCAATCCCAAGATTGGAAATGTCGATTTGTAATATGGATTGGAACATCGGGAACTATTAGCTCTACTGTATACAGCCAGTAGAACATATGAAACTGACGGGGGTGTACCTGGGACACCAGATAGCAGATACAGAGATGATGGGATACAGAGATGATGGGATACAGAGATGATGGGATACAGAGATCATCGGATACAGAGATGATGGGATACAGAGACAATCGGATACAGAGATCATCGGATACAGAGATGATGGGATACAGAGATGATGGGATACAGAGATGATGGGATACAGAGATCATCGGATACAGAGATGATGGGATACAGAGATGATGGGATACAGAGATGATGGGATACAGAGATGATCGGATACAGAGATGATGGGATACAGAGATGATGGGATACAGAGATCATCAGATACAGAGATCATCGGATACAGAGATGATGGGATACAGAGATGATGGGATACAGAGATGATGGGATACAGAGACGATCGGATACAGGGATGATGGGATACAGAGATGATCGGATACAGGGATGATGGGATACAGAGACGATCGGATACAGGGATGATGGGATACAGAGATGATGGGATACAGAGACGATCGGATACAGGGATGATGGGATACAGAGATGATCGGATACAGGGATGATGGGATACAGAGACGATCGGATACAGGGATGATGGGATACAGAGATGATCGGATACAGAGATCATCGGATACAGAGATGATGGGATACAGAGATGATCGGATACAGAAATCATCGGATACAGAGATGATCGGATACAGAGATGATGGGATACAGAGATGATGGGATACAGAGACGATCCAATACAGGGATGATGGGATACAGAGATGATCGGATACAGAGATCATCGGATACAGAGATGATGGGATACAGAGATGATCGGATACAGAGATCATCGGATACAGAGATGATGGGATACAGAGATGATGGGATACAGAAATCATCGGATACAGAGATGATGGGATACAGAGATGATGGGATACAGAGATCATCGGATACAGAGATCATCGGATACAGAGATGATGGGATACAGAGATGATGGGATACAGAGATGATCGGATACAGAGATCATCGGATACAGAGATGATGGGATACAGAGATGATGGGATACAGAGATGATGGGATAGAGAGATGATCGGATACAGAGATGATTGGATACAGAGATGATGGGATACAGAGATGATGGGATAGAGAGATGATGGGATACAGAGATGATGGGATACAGAGATGATGGGATACAGAGATGATCGGATACAGAGATGATGGGATACAGAGATGATGGGATACAGAGATCATCAGATACAGAGATCATCGGATACAGAGATGATGGGATACAGAGATGATGGGATACAGAGATGATGGGATACAGAGACGATCGGATACAGGGATGATGGGATACAGAGATGATCGGATACAGAGATCATCGGATACAGAGATGATGGGATACAGGGATGATGGGATACAGAGATGATGGGATACAGAGATCATCAGATACAGAGATGATCGGATACAGAGATGATGGGATACAGAGATGATGGGATACAGAGATGATGGGATACAGGGATGATGGGATACAGGGATGATGGGATACAGAGATCATCGGATACAGAGATCATCAGATACAGGGATGATGGGATACAGAGACGATGGGATACAGAGATGATGGGATACAGAGACGATGGGATACAGAGATGATGGGATACAGAGATGACCGGATACAGGGATGATGGGATACAGAGATGATGGGATACAGAGATGATGGGATACAGAGATGATGGGATACAGGGATGATGGGATACAGAGATCATCGGATACAGAGATCATCGGATACAGAGATGATGGGATACAGGGATGATGGGATACAGAGACGGTGGGATACAGAGATGATGGGATACAGAGATGATGGGATACAGAGATGATGGGATACAGGGATGATGGGATACAGAGACGATGGGATACAGAGATGATCGGATACAGGGATGATGGGATACAGAGATGACCGGATACAGAGACGATCGGATACAGGGATGATGGGATACAGAGATGATGGGATACAGAGATGATGGGATACAGGGATGATGGGATACAGAGACGATGGGATACAGAGACGATAGGATACAGGGATGATGGGATACAGAGATGATGGGATACAGAGATGATGGGATACAGGGATGATGGGATACAGAGACGATGGGCTACAGAGACGATCGGATACAGGGATGATGGGATACAGAGACGATGGGATACAGAGACGATCGGATACAGGGATGATGGGATACAGAGATGATGGGATACAGAGATGATGGGATACAGGGATGATGGGATACAGAGACGATGGGCTACAGAGACGATCGGATACAGGGATGATGGGATACAGAGATGATGGGATACAGAGATGATGGGATACAGAGACGATGGGATACAGAGACGATCGGATACAGGGATGATGGGATACAGGGATGATGGGATACAGAGATGATGGGATACAGGGATGATGGGATACAGAGACGATGGGCTACAGAGACGATCGGATACAGGGATGATGGGATACAGAGATGATGGGATACAGAGATGATGGGATACAGAGACGATGGGATACAGAGACGATCGGATACAGGGATGATGGGATACAGAGATGATGGGATACAGAGATGATGGGATACAGGGATGATGGGATACAGAGACGATGGGATACAGAGACGATCGGATACAGGGATGATGGGATACAGGGATGATGGGATACAGGGATGATGGGATACAGAGACGATGGGATACAGAGACGATCGGATACAGGGATGATGGGATACAGAGATGATGGGATACAGAGACGATGGGATACAGAGACGATCGGATACAGGGATGATGGGATACAGGGATGATGGGATACAGGGATGATGGGATACAGGGATGATGGGATACAGGGATGATGGGATACAGAGATGATGGGATACAGGGATGATGGGATACAGGGATGATGGGATACAGGGATGATGGGATACAGGGATGATGGGATACAGAGATGATGGGATACAGGGATGATGGGATACAGAGACGATCGGATACAGGGATGATGGGATACAGAGATGATGGGATACAGAGACGATGGGATACAGAGACGATCGGATACAGGGATGATGGGATACAGGGATGATGGGATACAGGGATGATGGGATACAGAGACGATGGGCTACAGAGACGATCGGATACAGGGATGATGGGATACAGAGATGATGGGATACAGAGATGATGGGATACAGAGACGATGGGATACAGAGACGATCGGATACAGGGATGATGGGATACAGAGATGATGGGATACAGAGATGATGGGATACAGGGATGATGGGATACAGAGACGATGGGATACAGAGACGATCGGATACAGGGATGATGGGATACAGGGATGATGGGATACAGGGATGATGGGATACAGAGACGATGGGATACAGAGACGATCGGATACAGGGATGATGGGATACAGAGATGATGGGATACAGAGACGATGGGATACAGAGACGATCGGATACAGGGATGATGGGATACAGGGATGATGGGATACAGGGATGATGGGATACAGGGATGATGGGATACAGGGATGATGGGATACAGAGATGATGGGATACAGGGATGATGGGATACAGGGATGATGGGATACAGGGATGATGGGATACAGGGATGATGGGATACAGGGATGATGGGATACAGAGATGATGGGATACAGGGATGATGGGATACAGAGACGATCGGATACAGGGATGATGGGATACAGAGATGATGGGATACAGAGACGATGGGATACAGAGACGATCGGATACAGGGATGATGGGATACAGGGATGATGGGATACAGGGATGATGGGATACAGGGATGATGGGATACAGAGATGATGGGATACAGGGATGATGGGATACAGGGATGATGGGATACAGGGATGATGGGATACAGGGATGATGGGATACAGGGATGATGGGATACAGAGATGATCGGATATATTGCACTCATGTTCTGCATCCTCCTTGGAAGTTCTTTCTTTGTCTTTTCTTTGGATGAACTTCAGAGGGTTTTGTAAGTTAATAATATGTGTCACAATATGTATCGTTATGATTGGCCAAAGTCGCAAATGTCGCACTGAAAGTCGCACAACTTTGAGGTTGCAGCAGAATGAACCGAGCCAGAGGGCCGATCTACACCAACGCTGTGTGACAATCAAACCTTACAAGGCTACAATCTTACTACCATTAACTTTTTTTTTAAAACAACTTTATTGAACAGCAACATTTCATTAAAGTGGTTGTAAACCTCAGACATGAAATAAGAACAAAGCCTATCCCTCTATAGTGTGTACTCGTCTCAGTCCAGAGCACTGAGTGTCATTTGCCCCCTTCCTCTGCTATCTGCATGAGTCAATTCTGACACATTTTCCTGACACCAAGAGATAAAAGGTGACAGGGGAAGAACCTCCAGCTGATTGACAGCCTCTGTTCCTGTGTGGAGGGGGTGTGTCCCTTCCCTCCAATCAGCTCCCAGAACTCTCCTCCCTGAGCTTGGCAGAGTGTAATTTCAGCTCTCCCCCCCCCCCCCCCTTTTTTTTTTTTTTTGAACTCTCAGACAAGCTTTATAAATTCTGGACTTTGAAGGGCTGTAGAGGAGAGAAGACGGTAGATAAATAAGTGCAGCTTATGTAGGCGGATGTGTTTAGTCTCTGTGTATCCCCTGAGGCCGGTCACCTCACTGGGGATATGTAAGGGTCTACATCCACTTTAAAGTTATATTGGCTGCTGCACCCCGCCGGGTGTGACCGGGTCCCTGAGGGTCTGGCCAGGACTGAACTAACACTATACAGGAGGGGAGGACAGAGGGAGGAACCAACTACCATAAATAAACAAGTTTAGTGCCGAAAAGCACCACTAGATGGCAGCAATGCTACAAAACAATAATAATGTGATGCAGTCAATACAACAGAATACAGGAGGGGTGGGCACAACGCCTATCGATAACTATTGATCGCTTCAAAGACTTCCGGCCTGTGCGCCGGAACGGCCAATCTCAATATCTACAGAACAAAAGCAGCTTAGAATCTGCCAAGGAAGATTTTTTTTTTTTTTTTTCTCCATGAAATTTGAGTTTTAATTTAGTTCTTCTGCAACGTGAAAAGGACGCCGTAAGTATTTTCCACGAAATGTTATTTGAGGTCGGTTGGCGGCTTTCGCTAAACGAACGTTGAGAAGGTCTGCAGATCCCCTCCCCCGGTACCCCTCCTCGGACCGGACGCTGGGAGCTGATCCAGGCAGACTGACTTCTTCCTAATTAAGCCCAATGGATGAAGGCGAATTCCCGCCGGAGCTCAGCCAAAGAAGATTAGAGGAGGAAAGAGAAAAGGTTTTCAAAAGCTTTTATCAGTCAGATGTGCAAATGACTGCGGAGCGAATCGGGAAGCCAGGTAATTATACCTCTAGCGGCTCCATGGGGGAGGGGGAAAAAGAAAAACGCACGCTGTTTAGCGGTACACAAACGAGATAATATTTCAGGGCTGACGACTGCTGGAAACAACGCGGCCCTTGGGCTACAGTGACCGCGTACCCCGCGCCGTACGATTCGGTCAAAGCTCGATGGGATCAGAAGATCGATAGATCGATACTGATATCTGATCCATGCTAGCAAATGTATTTAGTAAATACCCCCTCCCATCCAACCACCATGGCCCTTCAACTGGGTCTCAAGGATTTGGTTGGGAGGGGGGAGGTGACTACATTTCCAAAGTGCTATTCAGGGACCCCCCTCCCCCCCCCAAAAAAAGATGATTTTTGATACAATTTTTTTTCCAATTTTTGGAAGAACAAACACAAACAGTGGTCACCAGGTTAGGCCGGTGATAAATAATGTGTGAGTACGGTATACATCACGGGGGGTCCCTGTAGTCTGCCTGTAAAGTGGCGCATCTTTAGCATGTATAGAACCTGCTGCAGCAAAAATTACATTTCTACAGAAAAAAAATGAGCCAAATCACATTTAAAATGACTTGTGGTTGCAATTACTAGAACCGGCTATTGAAAAAAGAATGGCATGGGCCCTCCCCCCCCCCCCCCCCCAAATCCATACCAGACCCTTATCTGAGCATGCAGCCCGGCAGGTCAGGAAAGGGGGGTGGACGAACAAGACGGAGGGGGGGGGGTGGGGTGCTTTGGGGCAGGGGGGGTCCACCCCACTACAGAAAACTACAGGAGGGGGCGGAGACAAGACGGTCCCCCTGCACAAGGAGAGGGAGCAGAGCTGTGGGAGGGGCCCAGCAGGCTCCACCCACTACAGGAGGGGGCGGAGACAAGACCGGTCCCCCTGCACAAGGAGAGGGAGCAGAGCTGTGGGAAGGGCCCAGCAGGCTCCACCCACTACAGGAGGGGGCAGAGATAAGACCAGTCCCCTGCACAAGGAGAGGGAGCAGAGCTATGGGAGGGGGCCCAGCAGGCTCCACCCACTACAGGAGGGGGCAGAGATAAGACCAGTCCCCCTGCACAAGGAGAGGGAGCAGAGCTGTGGGAGGGGCCCAGCAGGCTCCACCCCACTACAGAAGGGGGCGGGGACAAGACCGGTCCCCCTGCACAAGGAGAGGGAGCAGAGCTGTGGGAGGGGCCCAGCAGGCTCCACCCACTACAGAAGGGGGCGGAGATAAGACCAGTCCCCTGCACAAGGATGTTAAAAAAGACTTTCAGGGATGGGTTTATAAAACTATTCTCTGAGCATGCGCAGCCACAATGATGACCCCACATTGTATGCATTTTCTGGGCTCATCAGCTCCATCTAGTGGCTGCAGGGCAGTCCTTTCCTGAAATGCTGCAATCGGGAAAACGCCACATTATGGCCACTAGATGGAGCTAAAGATCAAATCATGGGAATATTCACACAAATAGACCCCTAAATAGGCTGCGACCCCTCCCCTCACTGTGCTGTATACGACAATATCTGTTTTGTTTTATCCCCTTCCCGCCATTAAACTGGGTCTTTAATCCTGGGGGGAGGGGAGGAGGGGGTCACATGATCACTGCGATTGGCTGTGATTGGAAGGGGGGAGAGGCAATCATAAGGAGAGACCTGGAGCTGTCAGTGACTGTGTCGGGGACGCGCGGCGGGCGCGCTCGCAGTAACCATTAGACTGGGTCCTAAAGCCGGGGGGGGGGCAGTAATGTGATCACTGTGATTTGGCTGTCACAGTGGTTATGTGATCAGGTGATGGGACAGCCAATCACAAGTAGAGCCCGGGAGCTGTCAGTGCCAGGAGCGTGCGGCGGGCACGCCCTCAGAAACCATTGTACTGGGTCTTGAAACTGGGGGGGTGGTCATGTGATCACTGCGATTGGCTGTCACAGTGGTTACGTGATCAGGTGATGGCGGGGTGGGACAGCCAATCATAAGCAGAGCCCGGGAGCTGTCAGTGACTGTCCCGGGAGCGCGCGGCGGGCACGCCCTCAGAAACCATTTAACTAAGTCTTAAAGCTGGGGGGGGAGGGGTGGTCATGTGATCACTGCGATTGGCTGTCACAGTGGTTATGTGATCGGGAATTGGTGGGATAGGGCAGCCAATGACTGCGCCGGGAGCGCGCGGCGGGCACGCCCTCAGAAGCCTCGTGCTCCTATGTGCGGCACGTTGGCATCACGCGGTTGGAGCGGTTTATATAAATTCTTCCGTTTATCTTCAGACAATATATATATAATTTTCCGGGCGGTCAGCGGTGGGGGGAGGGGTGTGGGGGAGGGGAGGATTATCGGCGGTTTTTCCTAATGAGCCGGCCCATTTATCTTGTCTATTTATACGGATACTAATTAGGACGGCCGTTGAGGGAAGTCAAGCAGAATGGCCGGGCCGATCGATTCCTCTTTGAAGAGGAGTTTAATCCACATAACCCCCGCAGACCGCCGCAGTGGCGTGGGCGGGATCAATACGGCGGCCTCTATAGGAGGACCTTCCGCGGAATCGGCAATTATTTCCCCGTTAAGTGCTGAGTGGGAAGGAGATCGCTCACACGAGGGGCGCGGGGAACGCTCGATCACCTGAGCCAACGACACGTTGGATAAAATCGCACACTTAGGATTCCACCTGACAAAGGGAAGGCGGCCCGGCGGGAGAAATTTCCGATCGATCGGGGGCGTCATAAAGATACGGCTGAGAAAGTACAAACCACCCAGAGGCCTCTATGTGAAGTCCCATAGAAATGCCATGCCAATGCTCCTGCAGGGTCAACATCTACTTCTGCGTTCACAAACGCCGGACACAGATCAGCCCCCTGCTGCAGCCTCCCACCTTGTGACATTTGGGGAGAAAGGAGACTGAGGAAATGCCTCCTCCTACCTGCAGCAAACGTGTGACATCCTCTCAGCCTCGGCAAAGTCACTGGCTGGACCTCAAGGACACACTAATGTCAAATCCTGGTGCCTGTGTAGTTCACAAGTGCCGGACACAGATCAGCCTCTGTTGCAGCCACTCACCTTGTGAATTGCTACAAAGTTACAATGTATAGTCTGGGGGAGGGGAGACTGAGGAAATGCTCCCTCTTGCCTGCAGCAGACTGATGACATCATCTCAGCCTTTGCAAACTCACTTTTTGGAGCTCAAACACAGAATTTTCAGGTTGGGTATTTGAATCCTCCCTCCCAAAGCTCTACAGTCCGGGGGCTACAAACCTTCTAAACAAAGGGGCAGTTTACTGTCCTTCAGACTTTATGGGGAGCCGGACAATGGTCAGTGGAAGTAGAAAAGGTCCCAACAGCAGTGGAAAAAAACAATGCCCCGTCATTGGTGTCAGTGGGGGGAATAGTGCCCCATTGTTGGTGCCAGTGGGAGGAATAGTGCCCCATCATTGATGTCAGTGGGGGGAATAGTGCCCCATTGTTGGTGCCAGTGGGAGGAATAGTGCCCCATCATTGGTGTCAGTGGGGGGAATAGTGCCCCATTGTTGGTGTCAGTGGGGGAATAGTGCCCCATCATTGGTGTCAGTGGGAGGAATAGTGCCCCATCATTGGCGTCAGTGGGAGGAATAGTGTCCCATCATTGGGGTCAGTGGGAGGAATAGTGCCCCATCATTGGCGTCAGTGGGAGGAATAGTGCCCCATCATTGGTATCAGTGGGAGGAATAGTGCCCCATCATTGGTATCAGTGGGAGGAATAGTGCCCCATCATTGGGGTCAGTGGGAGGAATAGTGCCCCATCATTGGCGTCAGTGGGAGGAATAGTGCCCCATCATTGGTGTCAGTTGGAGGAATAGTGTCCCATCATTGGTATCAGTGGGAGGAATAGTGCCCCATCATTGGTGTCAGTTGGAGGAATAGTGTCCCATCATTGGTATCAGTGGGAGAAATAGTGCCCCATCATTGGCGTCAGTGGGAGGAATAGTGCCCCATCATTGGTATCAGTGGGAGGAATAGTGCCCCATCATTGGTGTCAGTGGGAGGAATAGTGCCCCATCATTGGTGTCAGTTGGAGGAATAGTGTCCCATCATTGGTATCAGTGGGAGGAATAGTGCCCCATCATTGGTGCCAGTGGGAGGAATAGTGTCCCATCATTGGTGTCAGTGGGAGGAATAGTGCCCCATCATTGGTGTCAGTGGGGGGAATAGTGCCCCATTGTTGGTGCCAGTGGGAGGAATAGTGCCCCATTGTTGGTGTCAGTGGGGGAATAGTGCCCCATCATTGGTGTCAGTGGGGGGAATAGTGTCCCATTGTTGGTGTCAGTGGGAGGAATAGTGCCCCATCATTGGTGTTAGTGGGAGGAATAGTGCCCCATTGTTGGTGCCAGTGGGAGGAATAGTGCCCCATTGTTGGTGTCAGTGGGGGAATAGTGCCCCATCATTGGTGTCAGTGGGGGGAATAGTGTCCCATTGTTGGTGTCAGTGGGGGAATAGTGCCCCATTGTTGGTGTCAGTGGGGGAATAGTGCCCCATCATTGGTGCCAGTGGGAGGAATAGTGCCCCATCATTGGTGTCAGTGGGAGGAATAGTGCCCCATTGTTGGTGCCAGTGGGAGGAATAGTGCCCCATTGTTGGTGTCAGTGGGGGAATAGTGCCCAATCATTGGTGTCAGTGGGGGGAATAGTGTCCCATTGTTGGTGTCAGTGGGGGAATAGTGCCCCATTGTTGGTGTCAGTGGGGGAATAGTGTCCCATTGTTGGTGTCAGTGGGAGGAATAGTGCCCCATCATTGGTGCCAGTGGGAGGAATAGTGCCCCATCATTGGTGTCAGTGGGAGGAATAGTGCCCCATCATTGGTGCCAGTGGGAGGAATAGTGCCCCATCATTGGTGTCAGTGGGAGGAATAGTGCCCCATCATTGGTGCCAGTGGGAGGAATAGTGCCCCATTGTTGGTGTCAGTGGGGGAATAGTGTCCCATTGTTGGTGTCAGTGGGAGGAATAGTGCCCCATCATTGGTGCCAGTGGGAGGAATAGTGCCCCATCATTGGTGTCAGTGGGAGGAATAGTGCCCCATCATTGGTGCCAGTGGGAGGAATAGTGCCCCATCATTGGTGTCAGTGGGAGGAATAGTGCCCCATCATTGGTGCCAGTGGGAGGAATAGTGCCCCATCATTGGTGTCAGTGGGAGGAATAGTGCCCCATCATTGGTGCCAGTGGGAGGAATAGTGCCCCATCATTGGTGCCAGTGGGAGGAATAGTGCCCCATCATTGGTGTCAGTGGGAGGAATAGTGCCCCATTGTTGGTGTCAGTGGGAGGAATAGTGCCCCATCATTGGTGCCAGTGGGAGGAATAGTGCCCCATCATTGGTGTCAGTGGGAGGAATAGTGCCCCATCATTGGTGCCAGTGGGAGGAATAGTGCCCCATCATTGGTGTCAGTGGGAGGAATAGTGCCCCATCATTGGTGCCAGTGGGAGGAATAGTGTCCCATCATTGGTGCCAGTGGGAGGAATAGTGCCCCATCATTGGTGCCAGTGGGAGGAATAGTGCCCCATCATTGGTGCCAGTGGGAGGAATAGTGCCCCATCATTGGTGCCAGTGGGAGGAATAGTGCCCCATCATTGGTGTCAGTGGGAGGAATAGTGCCCCATTGTTGGTGTCAGTGGGGGGAATTGTGCCCCATTGTTGGTGTCAGTGGGGGGAATAGTGCCCCATTGTTGGTGTCAGTGGGAGGAATAGTGCCCCATCATTGGTGTCAGTGGGAGGAATAGTGCCCCATCATTGGTGTCAGTGGGAGGAATAGTGCCCCATCATTGGTGTCAGTGGGAGGAATAGTGCCCCATCATTGGTGTCAGTGGGAGGAATAGTGCCCCATTGTTGGTGTCAGTGGGGGGAATTGTGCCCCATTGTTGGTGTCAGTGGGGGGAATAGTGCCCCATTGTTGGTGTCAGTGGGAGGAATAGTGCCCCATCATTGTGTCAGTGGGAGGAATAGTGCCCCATCATTGGTGTCAGTGGGAGGAATAGTGCCCCATCATTGGTGTCAGTGGGAGGAATAGTGCCCCATCATTGGTGTCAGTGGAAGGAATAGTGCCCCATCATTGGTGTCAGTGGGGGAATAGTGCCCCATTGTTGGTGTCAGTGGGGGAATAGTGTCCCATTGTTGGTGTCAGTGGGAGGAATAGTGCCCCATCATTGGTGCCAGTGGGAGGAATAGTGCCCCATCATTGGTGTCAGTGGGAGGAATAGTGCCCCATCATTGGTGCCAGTGGGAGGAATAGTGCCCCATCATTGGTGTCAGTGGGAGGAATAGTGCCCCATCATTGGTGCCAGTGGGAAGAATAGTGCCCCATCATTGGTGTCAGTGGGAGGAATAGTGCCCCATCATTGGTGTCAGTGGGAGGAATAGTGCCCCATCATTGGTGCCAGTGGGAGGAATAGTGCCCCATCATTGGTATCAGTGGGGGGAATAGTGCCCCATCATTGGTGTCAGTGGGAGGAATAGTGCCCCATCATTGGTGTCAGTGGGGGGAATAGTGCCCCATTGTTGGTGTCAGTGGGAGGAATAGTGCCCCATTGTTGGTGTCAGTGGGAGGAATAGTGCCCCATTGTTGGTGTCAGTGGGAGGAATAGTGCCCCATTGTTGGTGTCAGTGGGAGGAATAGTGCCCCATCATTGGTGTCAGTGGGGGGAATAGTGCCCCATTGTTGGTGTCAGTGGGGGAGTTGTGAGTCTTGTTAGTGAGAAGCTCTCGCCGTGTATTGAGACTTGTCGGGAGTTTTTCGGAGGGGAAATTTTCAGACTTTCACTTTAATAAGTTTCGTGTTTTTCACTTTTTTACCTGAATTTGACTTTTAACAAATAAATAAATAAAAACAAGAAAACCTGAAAACGGAAGATCTGAAGAGCGCCATGAAAGTGAGCCATGACTGCGGCTGGCGGTTGGCGCGGCGCACGCTGGGAAGGCGCGTCTTGTGATCGTTGGCCAAGAACTGAGAGACGGATCCGTCATTTAAATGCGAAGCGATTGAACGTCGATCCATAAATTCTTTGAAATTTTAATACCGTAATTGGCGAACTCCGCCAGGTGTTTGATTGTCATAAATATCTTGCGGCGCCGGGCTTGGTGAGACCGCTGTGCAAAGCGCGGCGCGAGGCAGAAGAATGGGCCGAGGCGAGGAGAATCGCACTTCAATTAATGTAATTAACTAATTTACTTGACTTTGCGGGAGGCGGCGGCGGCGGCGGCGGCCCGTCGGGAAGGCTGACAGCTGTCAGACATGAAGGATGACAAGGCGGTTTGATGGACGGCGCAGAATTTAGAAAAAAAATAAGAAAATGAGAAAAATTATTTGAAGGTGTTTTTTGTATCCGTAAAAGAAATGTAAACGTAAAATTAAAGGGGCGAGTCCAACGCAACCTGGGAGGAGCCTGGCGCTCCGCCCCCCATCATGGAGCGAGATCTCCCCGCCATTGTTCCCGCACACCTCGCAAATTCACATCTGGGACCTTCTCTGCGTGCTGGCGGGGGAGGGGCTGCTCTACTCAGGCTGTGGCCACTTCTTTTAGCCACTTCAGCTCTGAAAAACTCCAAATTGGGCCCAAAGTGTCAATATTTTGTGTGGCCGCCATTATTTTCCAGCACTGCCTTCACCCTCTTGGGCATGGAGGTCAGCAGAGCTTCACAGGTCACCACTGGAGTCCTCTTCCCCTCCTCCATGATGACATCACAGAGCTGGTGGATGTTGGAGACCTTCCCCTCCTCCACCTTCCCTCTGAGGATCCCCCACAGATGACCAATAGGGTTTAGGTCTGGAGACATGCTTGGCCAGTCCATCACCTTTACCCTCAGCTTCTTAAGCAAGGCAGTGGTGGTGTTGGAGGTGTGTTTGGGGTGGTTATCATGTTGGAATACTGCCCTGCGGTCCAGTCTCTGAAGGGAGGGGATCATGCTCTGCTTCAGTATGTCACAGTACATGTTGGCATTCATGGTCCCCTCAATGATCTGTAGCCCCCCAGTGCCGGCAGCACTCATGCAGCCCCAGACCATAACACTCCCACCACCATGCCTGACTGTAGACAAGACACACTTGTCTTTGTCCTCCTCACCTGGTTGCCCCCACACACGCCTGACACCATCTGACACCAAATACCTTTATCTTGGTCTCATCAGACCACAGGACATGGTTCCAGTAATCCATCTCCTTAGTCTGCTTGTCTTCAGCAAACTGTTTGTGGTCTTTCTTGTGTATCATCTTTAGAAGAGGCTTCCTTCTGGGATGACAGCCATGCAGACCAATTTGATGCAGTGTGCGGCGTATGGTCTGAGCACTGACAGGCTGACCCCCCACCCCTACAACCTCTGCAGCAATGCTGGCAGCACTCATACGTCTATTTCCCAAAGACAACCTCTGGATATGACGCTGAGCACGTGACCTCAACTTCTTTGGTGGACCATGGCGAGGCCTGTTCTGAGGGGAACCTGTCCTGTTATACCCCTGTATGGTCTTGGCCACCGTGCTGCAGCTCAGTTTCAGGGTCTTGGCAATCTTCTTATAGCCTAGGCCATCTTTATGTAGAGAAACAATTCTTATCTTCAGATCCTCAGAGAGTTCTTTGCCATGAGCTGCCATGTTGTACTTCCAGTGACCAGTATGAGAGAGTGAGAGCGATAACACCAAATTTAACACACCTGCTCCCCATTCACACCTGAGACCTTGTAACACTAACGAGTCACGTGACACTTGGGGAAGGGAAAATGGCAAATTGGACCCAATCTGGACATTTTCACTTAGGGGTGTACTGACTTTTGTTGCCAGCGGTTTAGACATTAATGGCTGTGTGTTGCGTTATTTTGAGGGGACAGGAAATTTACACTGTTATACAAGCTGTACACTCACTACTTTACATTGTAGACAAGTGTCATTTCTTCAGTGTTGTCACATGAAAAGAGAGAAGAAAAGATTTACACCAATGTCACTGAGGGGCGTACTTACTTTTGTCACACATTATATATGAATGGTGTTTACACCACACATGTGAGGTATCGCCGCAAACATTAGAGTGAGAGCAATAATTCTAGCGCTAGGCCTCCTCTGTAACTCTAAACAGATATTTCAGTGATGGATGAAAGGTGACCCCATTAGATCAGCTACATGGGGGCCCCTCGGGGGTCCAGAATGAAGACCTCAGGACTAGTTGCCCCCGGGATGAGGTCAGAGGTCACTTGTCGGTGGCTTTTTACCTTCTTAAAGTGGGGTACCCCCTAAAAAAAAAAAAATTAAAAGTCAGCAGCTACAAATACTGCAGCTGCTGGCTTTTAATAATCGGACACTTACCTGCCCCAGGGTCCAGCGATGCGGGGGAACGAAGCCCCCCCTCGCTCCCCGCTCCGCCGTGATACGCCGTACAGTCACTTGGGACACATGACAGGTCCCAGGTGAATGTGCGGCGTGAGGGGAAGTAATGTCACCAGCCCGGGCAATGAAGAAGGCAGATTACGAGGGACCCCCTAGCAACCGGTATTTAGAGGTGAGTAAAAAATTTTTTTTTTGCCAATTATTTTTTTTTTACGAATTTTAAGCAGTTTTAATTTTTTGGTGGCAACACCACTTTAAGATGAAATTGCCCTTCAAATTGTACGGAGAGGAAACGGATCTTTTATGATTTCCAGTCTGTCGGTTTTTTTCCCCGTATTCCGTTGTTATGTTGATATTTTGTTTTCTCCCCCGCTAGTCACCGGGCCGCTTAATCTTTATCTAACCTTCTGCGAGTACACGGCGGATTGTATGTGGAGTAAGTCTGGCGGGATTTCCCTGCGAGCCGCGCCGCCATCCATCATCATAATTCCACCTTCATCTCACCCATTATTCCCCCCGCTGTGAACACCGTCCCTCCCACCCGCTTATTTATAACCACCTATTTTATTAAAGAAATAGATTTTTATTTTATCGGTGTTGCCCCCCCCTTCCCCCCCCCCCCGGCTTTGCGTTCCGAATAATGAATGCAAAGCGCCCAACGCGCCCAACGCCCCGAACCTCTCTTCCTTTTTTTGGAGGCCAAGTGAATAGAACAATTCCCATTCTTTAGGTCGTTGGTGTGTAACCAGCAATGCTTTGCTATTGGACTCCAAGGAGCCAATCACACAAGACATCTTCTTTCAACAATGCCCCCCCCCCCCCAAACATCAGCAAAATGCATTAATCACCCCCCCCCCCGCCCCCCTTGCTCCAGAAGATTTTAAACCCTATTGATCATCTTCAAACGGAAGGTGGAGGAGGGGAAGGTCTCCAACATCCACCAGCTCTGTGATGTCATCATAGGGGAGGGGAAGAGGACTCCAGTGATGACCTGTGAAGCTCTGCTGACCTCCTGGAGGGTGAAGGCAGTGCTGGAAAAGAAAATGTTTTTTAATCTTATGCTTTACAAAAAAAATGTTTACTTCCACGCTGGACCGGAAGTGACATCATGGCATCGCTCCAGTCCTCCAAGGCCATAGAGGCGATCAAAGACGATCTGGTCTTTCATCACCTCTGTGACCAGCCGGCCTCATGTCCGATCGTTTTTTTTGGCGCACTGGTAAAAAATGCTAAGGCTGAGAAACACCGGCGGGGGGGGGGGGGGGGGGGTGAGTCCCCTCCCGCTACTTCTGATAGTGTCTCAGAAGCTCATGAGCGTCTCGGAACGCCTTCATGCGGAAGCCAGCTGCCGACTGATAGCTTCGCCCATAATCCCGGTAAACCACTTGAAAGCTGCAATGTTTACAAACGTATTCCGGTCTTGAAGTGGTTAAAATCTAAGAGTGACGGAAACCCCATAGAAATGGCTGCAGAAGGACGGTGGAGCCAGGAACTTACTAAAGGCACAGCTACCTCCAGTGGGGCATTTCATACACAGAGAGGTTGTAGACCTAGAATAGCTCCTCGTGGGTGGAGGGTGGATTTCTTCATCGTCTCTTCATTCTGGGGTATGTGGAGGAGTGAGGGGATGTTCTTAGTCCTCTCGGAAGAGTGAGGGTCGGGGCAGAAATCCTGAAATACCCCAATCAGCGGCCTTCACTTTTTAGGGGAATGCCACCTGTTCCTTCCATGAGTGCGCCCCATGAAGACAGTTGGCACATCATTTCAGAGGAATTCCCTGTTAGTGGGCACAAAAAAGTGAACATGGCAAGCCATGGAAGATGGAACCATACTAAATAAAGCAGAATTAAAGATGTGGACTGAATCTCGGAATCCCTGTGGCGGGGAGGTTGGCCCACACCAAGGGGAACAAAGTTAGAGAGCGGCTGGGTTGGGAAATGGTTGAATTGCTGAAGAAGGTAAGTTGGCTGGCCTGGCAGTTGAGATGGTCTCCCTGTCTAAACCTCGTGGCCTGCGACCCTGGGGTTTTTGGTTCGGTTGTTTGGCGCAACCTCTCATGGACCAGGCCTGCAACC
>NW_027507789.1:817195-837195 GCF_037356315.1 Lithobates pipiens
TCCAGTGAGAGAGACCGGGAGCTCAGTGAGGAAGAACTACAAGGAGAAGCTGTAGTGAAGCTGAAGGAACTGTTAAAGACTGTTGCCATAGGAGACGGCATTCCTACATGTGAAGATGCGGCGTCTTGCTGGGGCCTTTCCCTGCACGGCTGTCCTCCTATTGAAGTCTCGAAGTCTGCCAACTGAATCTAAAACTACTTAAGGGGGTGTCCTGGCCCTAACCTTCTTTCCCCCAAAAATAGAAAAAGTACTGTTAAGAGAAATAAAACATCCAAGAAGTGTCTGGCGCCCGATGACTTTGTCCACCTTGCAGCCACTATGCCTCACAGCCCACCACATACAGAGGGATGCCAGCTCTCTTTGGCCGGGGAAGTTCTCATTAGACTGGACCGGGCCTTGCGACACCTGTGCGTTTCGTCACGGGTTCAGGAAACACCAGGTGTCAATGTGGTCCAAAAGCCTGGAAACACATTACTTGCGATATGAGTGAATGCGCCGTTTGCCGCACGGCAAAACGCATGTCTGCTACCCACATTTGGGGTCCATGAACTATGATTGGCATCGCAAGTGAAATGCATGTTTGCAGCTCGTTCTTCATGGGTTTCCAAAATGTGCGTCTCCTATGCGTTTTGTCCGGAAACGCCAAGTGTGAATGCCGTCTAAAAGACTGGAAACGCATTACATGAGATTACCAAAATAGACCACAGCCTGCAGGGGCCCCAAGGGCCACACAAAGTGCCAAAAGGCCGTTGGGTTCCAGGTCCATAAAGTACATCCACTTGCAAAGCCTGAGAACAGTGTGCTGAGATCCAGAGTTCCCCTTTAAGCCGCCTCCGTGGATATTGGCGCGGTGGGGCGGCAGACAATCTGGCAATTTTTCCCGCCGGTAATGCGTCTCTGACCCCTCGGAGATCGAGCTCACAAAAGTCGACAATAATGAATTTTTACCGTTGGGAAATCGGCGCCCCACAAGCCCGGACACGCCCGTCAGATATTCACACCACATGCGCCCGGACATGCGCTGCGTATTAACAGGCCGCGAAGAGAATTACCCGGGTGGCGGCGGCGGCGGCAGAGAAATATTTATAATCGCAAAGGAAGAAAAGCGCATTAAATCTAATTTCCTCCTGACACTCGGAGGGGCGCCAGCCATCAGAGAAGACGCTCGGCGGAGAGGAGGAGGGCGGCGCCATGGCGGTGCGTGGGAGCGCTCAGGCTGAAAGGGACTGAGAGGAGTGAGCAGGTTGCTGCTGCTGATGCTCTTCTTCTGAAAACGTTCATCGCCTGGCCTCACCGTTTTCTGACTCGCTGGCTTGAAGAAAGCATGCGGCCAGTGATGGCCAGAAGAAGTCAGATGTTTTTGGTCGGCGACTCTACAAGCATTGATTAGCATGACAGCCAGGCAACATGAATTTCCCTGAAGGGGAGGTCAGGCGGGCGATGTACGAATGTTAGGTGAATGTAACCTAGTGTGCCAACCAGGGCCGGGGCAAGGGCTGGGAAGGAGGGGTGGCTGCCCCGGGCACTGCAGTAACACAATCATGGGAGGTGGGGGCGCCACAGAGACGTTGGGGGCTCCACAGATGTTGGGGGCGAGGGGATTTGTGCTGGAGGGGGAATTTGTCGGGCAGCAGGGAGTATTGTTCTAGGAGGGTACATTTGGGGTGATTATGGGGATTAGGATTTTTCATGGGAAGGGGGAAGAAGATTTTTGCTGGAGGGGGAGGTTTTCTTGGGGAGGGGGCATTTGAGCTGGGGGTATTGGGGAAGGGGCAAAGATTTGTGCTGAGGGGGGATTACAGCAGAGGGGGGGGGGGGGGGGGCTTGTACTTTCGATTTGAAAAAGTATTTGAGGTTGAACTACGTCTAAAATTTTTATGAATTATTTCGGGTTCGTTTAAATTTGTCATTATTATAATTCTGAAATCCGGATAAATCCAAATTCCCGAATAACAAAATTTGGCTCAATTTAAATTCGGAACGAAACGATCCTCGCGTGTCTTTTCTTCAATCGGCTATTAAATGATGCCGCCGCCGCCATCTTGACTGAGGGAAACCGGCAGTGAAGCCTTGCGCCATCACAGTCAGTCGCTTACTGCGCATGCGTGAAGCACAATGCGCTTTGTGAATGGGCCAACTGTGGAGGAAGGAGGGGCGAGGGGTGAAAGTGGGAGCGGGTAATTATCAAAACCAGGTACCCGCTCCCCCAAAATGTGCCAAAAGTGGCAGCAGAGGGGGGGGGGGGGGGGAGGCAGGCAAACGGAGCTCCGCTTTAAGTATCTGTAACCTTTCCAAGTGTTTGCTATCTCAGCACTCCCCCTGACAATGCTTTCATCTCCTTTCCTCTTCTTAAGGACGGCGCCATCTTTGTTCAGGCATCATTCACCATCTACTTCCTGGACTGAGCTGTCAGCTCAGACAGATCCATATAAAGCCTGGTGCCCATACAATTCTTGGCAGTGTTCACAAATGTCTGACACAGATCAGCCATGTGCTGCAGCTGCTTACCTTGTGACTCTGAATGAATGAATGAATGAAATACTTGTATAGCGCACAATGCGAACTGAATCGCCTCTAGGCGCTGTGGCGAGCTTTGATCATCTGCTAAAAGAGGAAGGTCTTGAGTTTTTTCCTAAAAGCCAGGTGATTTTCTTCCAGGCGGATGTTGATTGGTAGAGCATTCCATAGCCGAGGCCCTTGGACACTCTCTACAAAGTTACAATGTACAGTCTGATCACTGGAGTAGAGGAGACTGAGGAAATGCTTCATCCTGTCTGCAGCAGACTTGAGCCTAGGCAAAGTCACTGCCTGGACCTGAAGGGCACCATGGTGTAAATTCTGGTGCCTGCAATTCTTGGCCTCGTACTCTGTGACTGCAGGCTGGGGAAGAGGAGACTGAGGAAATGTTCCCTCCTGCCTGCAGCAGACTGATGACCTCATCACACATTTGTATACACAGTTCTCCTGGAGCTGCTGATGTTCTCATCTTTGTGAACATCTTTGAAGCCCAGCTGGAGAAAATGCAGTCCAGGAGTCCCAAACTCCTCCCGTGCCCCCCGGCAAAGAATCATATACCCAGCGACGTGTATTAATGCATTTCTGACACTTTTTGTGTACAAGTAAAAATCTGTATTTTTTGCTTGAAAATTACTTAGAACCCCCAAACATTATATATATATATTAGCAGAGACCCTAGAGAATAAAATGGTGATTGTTGCAATTCTTTATGTCATGCGGTATTCACGCAGCATTTTTTCAAACACAATTTTCGGGGAAAATTACAAAATGAAGAATTTTATTGCAAAAAAACACAATATGTACCCAATTTTTTGATAAGATATGAAAGATGATGTTACGCCGAGTAAATAGATACTCAACACGTCACACTTTAAAACTGCGCCCGCCCGTGGAATGGCGACAAACTACAATTTTTAAAAAATCTCCATAGGAGATGCTTTAAAACTTAAAACGTAAAAATTCTTATAGGTTAACAATTTAGAGTTACACAGAAGGTTTGCAGCGATGCCTCATATGTGAACACCGTTTACATATGCGTGCGCAACTTACGCATGGGGTTCGCTGCTGCGCGCACTGTTTTTATTTTTTTACACTGTCCCTTTAATTATTTTATTATTTATTTATTTTTACACTGTCCCTTTAATTTTTTTTATTTTTTTTTTTATACTGTTCCTTTCATTTTTATTTATTTATTTTTATACTTTTTCTTTATTTTTTTTATTTTTTTTAATCACATCTATTCCCATTACAAAGAATGTAATAGAAATAAGAAATGACAGGTCCACTTTACAGGGAGATCGGGGTCTATAAGACCCCAAATCTCTTCTTTATCTTTAAAAGCAAAAAAATAAATTAAAAAAAAAACACCATTTTGATCTTTTGCTTTAAAAAAAAAAAAAAAAAAAAAGTTTACTTCCGCCTAAAAGAGGAAGTGACGTCATGCCGCCACTCCGGTCCTCCAAGATCATAGAGGTGATCGGAGATGATCTGGTCGCTTCACCTTTGAAAACAAAAGATCAAAAAAAAAGTGATCTTTTGCTTTAAAAAAACAACAACAATTGTTTACTACCGCCCTAAGCCACATGTGACGGTTTGGCGTCGCTCTGGTCCTCCAAGATCATAGAGGTGATCAGAGATGGCCTGGTGAATGTTCACCTCTATGGCCAGCTGTGCGAACCGCCAGGTTGTGTCCCGGGTTCACCGGTAAAAGTGGTAAGCCTCGAAAAACACCGGCGAGTGGAGGGAGGGGGGGATTACCCCTCCCACTGCTTCTGAAAGCAATCCAGTGGCTAATTAGCCCCTTGGACCACTTTCATGAGAAAGAGGAACATCAGCTAGAAAAATAAAAGTACCGAGGTTATGGATGATGGCTTCAGCCATATAGCCCCGGTAAACCACTTCAAAGCCGCATGGTAGATATACATATTGCGGTCGGCAAGTGGTTATGATCCTGGATGGAAGTCTAATGCGGTCTGGTTCTAAGCCCCGCCCTCTGGAACTAATAGAATCATGTGAGGAGAGGTAGCATGATCAGAAGAAGCAGCAGTGTGAAAAGCCTGCTGAATCTGGCTACCATAGTCTATATCTCTGACTCCGATTAGAAAACTGAGTGGTTTTCAGTGAACTGATTTTGAGTGACCGGAGTTGTCCTTTAAGGTGTGCACCCACATACCTCGCTCCCTAAAATCTCCTCCCACTGCGCCATTTACCGCGAGCCGCCCCGGCTGCGCTTTCCTCTCTCTAATGATTAGCCGCAAATTAAGAATGAACTCCAGCTCGGGAGTCTGTACATTTTCGCCTCGCGTACAAATCAATATCAATTTGTGAAAAAGCTGAATTCACCGCGGCGGCGAGTTCAGGAACTTTCCCAGCCGGCCCTGGCATGGCAAACACGCATTAGGCGCTCCGGATGGCCTTAATTAGGTGGGGCGTGATAAAGCGCGCTCTGCAAATCCTCTTGTAAACGATGATGCAAAGCCGACCGTCAAAAGAGTCTCCTAATTAGGATTAGTGCTGATCGGCGCGGCTCACTCACAGAGGTCAACAGTTCCGAGGCGCTTTTCACCGGCTAAGCCAAAAAGATTAAAACTTTCCTTTATTTCCAGGCAGGAGGAACATTTCCCAGGCCTTTTATTCCCCGTCACCGGGAAGACATTGTTCTTCACACGGTGCATGCAGGACATGTGATCACCTCTGCTGGGAGGTCCAACATAAAGGAGGACCGGCCAAGACAATGGATCAACTTGAGGAGACAATTCACCAACTGGACAAGACAATGTACCACCGACTGGACAAGACAATGTACCACCGGCTGGACAAGACAATAAACCGACTGGACAAGACAATGTACCACCGGCTGGACAAGACAATGTACCACCGGCTGGACAAGACAATAAACCGACTGGACAAGACAACGTACCGACTGGACAAGACAATGTACCACCGGCTGGACAAGACAATAAACTGACTGGACAAGACAATGTACCACCGGCTGGACAAGACAATAAACCGACTGGACAAGACAATGTACCACCGGCTGGACAAGACAATAAACTGACTGGACAAGACAATGTACCGACTGGACAAGACAATAAACCGACTGGACAAGACAACGTACCGACTGGACAAGACAATAAACCGACTGGACAAGACAATAAACCGACTGGACAAGACAATGTACCACCGGCTGGACAAGACAATGTACCACCGGCTGGACAAGACAATAAACTGACTGGACAAGACAATGTACCACCGGCTGGACAAGACAATAAACCGACTGGACAAGACAATGTACCACCGGCTGGACAAGACAATAAACCGACTGGACAAGACAATGTACCACCGGCTGGACAAGACAATAAACCGACTGGACAAGACAATGTACCACCGGCTGGTCAAGACAATGTACCACCGGCTGGAAAAGACAATGTACCACCGACTGGACAAGACAATGTACCGACTGGACAAGACAATGTACCGACTGGACAAGACAATGTCCCACCAACTGGACAAGACAATGTACGGACTGGACAAGACAATGTACCAACTAGACAAGACAATGTACCGACTGGACAAGACAATGTACGGACTGGACAAGACAATGTACCAACTAGACAAGACAATGTACCGACTGGACAAGACAATGTCCCACCAACTGGACAAGACAATGTACGGACTGGACAAGACAATGTACCACCGGCTGGAAAAGACAATGTACCGACTGGACAAGACAATGTACCACCGACTGGAAAAGACAATGTACGGACTGGGAAAGACAATGAACCGAATGGACAAGACAATGTCCCACCAACTGGACAAGACAATGTTCCACCGACTGGACAAGACAATGTACCACCGGCTGGAAAAGACAATGTACGGACTGGGAAAGACAATGAACCGAATGGACAAGACAATGTCCCACCAACTGGACAAGACAATGTTCCACCGACTGGACAAGACAATGTACCGACTGGACAAGACAATGTACCACCGACTGGACAAGACAATGTACCACCGACTGGAAAAGACAATGTACCACCGACTGGACAAGACAATGTACCACCGACTGGACAAGACAATGTACCGACTGGACAAGACAATGAACCACCAACTGGACAAGACAATGTACCACCGACTGGAAAAGACAATGTACCACCGACTGGACAAGACAATGTACCACCGACTGGACAAGACAATGTACCACCGACTGGACAAGACAATGTACCGACTGGACAAGACAATGAACCACCGTCTGGACAAGACAATGTACCAACTGGACAAGACAATGTACCGACTGGACAAGACAATGTACCGACTGGACAAGACAATATACCGACTGGACAAGACAATGTACCACTGACTGGACAAGACAATGAACCGACTGGATAAGACAATGTCCCACCAACTGGACCAGACAATGAACTGACTGGACAAGACAATGTACCGCCAACTGGACAAGACAATGTACCGCCAACTGGACAAGACAATGTACCGCCAACTGGACAAGACAATGTACCGCCGACTGGACAAGATAATGTACTACCGACTGGACAAGACAATGAACCGACTGGACAAGACAATGTACCGACTGGACAAGACAATGTACCACCGACTGGACAAGACAATGAACTGACTGGATAAGACAATGTACCGCCAACTGGACAAGACAATGTACCGCCGACTGGACAAGACAATGTACTACCGACTGGACAAAACAATGTACCGACTGGATAAGACAATGTACCGCCAACTGGACAAGACAATGTACCGCCGACTGGACAAGACAATGTACCACCAACTGGACAAGACAATGTACCACCGACTGGACAAGACAATGTACCACCGACTGGACAAGACAATGTACCACCGTCTGGAAAAGACAATGACCTGACTGGACAAGACAATGTATCAATTGAACAAGATCATGTAACAATAGGATGAGATAATATAACAACTGGACAAAACAGTGTATTAACTAAACAAAACTTTGTCTCGTCCAATAGATACATTGCCTTCTACAATCAACACGTTATCTTGTCCAGTCTATACATTTTCTTATCTGGTTGCTACATTGTCTCAACCAGTCGATACATTGTCGATTGGAGGAGACAATGCATCAATTAGACAATACAATATATCAATTCTAAGAGACAATGTATCGATTACATTAGACAAGAAAATGTATCGATTGACAAGACAATGTATCAATGGGATGTGATTCTGATTCCAGGATCAGGATTATAACATGTTCCAGGATCACCAGCAGGCACGTTCCAGGATTAGTACACATTACAGGATCACCAGCAGGCGCGTTCCAGGATCAGGATTAGTACACGTTCCAGGATCACCAACAGTTGTGTTTCAGGATCAGGATTAATACATGATCCAGGATCATCAGCAGGCATGTTTCAGGATCGGTACATGTTCCAGGATCATCAGCAAGCTTGTTACAGGGAATGTGTGTGTACCGCACAGGCTCAGTGGTAAAAGGGTATGTAATCAATGCTTCCACAGCTGCTGCTAGAGTGCTGACAGGGGATAGAACCCATACAGGTTCCTATAAGGTTTCAAAGAACAATGGATTGTCCCCCAAAAGTTGAACATCTAGGTGTCCTAGAGTGGCAACCTCAGCCTGGACTCCAAACAAACAAAAGCCCCAACGTATTTCACTCCATCCCCCATGGGGACCACATGACTAAGCTCCAGAGTTGAAAATGCGTTGGAAGTGTGGCCTGGTGGGAGTCCAGGCTGAGGTTGCAACTCTACTCACCTCTCCAGGACACCTAAATGTGCAACTTTTAGGGACCACCCCATTGTTCTTTGAAGGATTGTTCCAGGATTAGGATTAGTACATTTTCCAGGATAACCATCAGGTGCGTTCCAGGACCAGGAGCAGTACATGTTCCAGGATCACAGGCCTGTTTCAGAATCAGGATTAGTACATGCTCCAGGATCACCAACAGATGTGTTCCAGGATCAGGATCAGTACATATTACAGGATCACCTTCAGGTGCGTTCCAGGGTTAGGGGCAGTACACATTCCAGGATCACCAGCAGGCATGTTCCAGGATCACCAACAAGCACGTTCCAGGGTCAGGGGCAATGCATGTTACAGGATGGTTGCATGAAAAAGTTGACCTTGGGTTTGCAATAAAACATTTGTCGTCCTTTCAAAATTCCAATTAAAGCACAAAAAATGAAATAAATAAAGGGGTTGCGTGGCGGCATTATGCATTCATTATACTTTTTTGGCAGTGTTTGCAATGTTCTCTGTGTAAGTCACATGTTCCAGGATCACCAACAGGGATGTTCCAGGATCAGGATCAGTACATGCTCCAGGATCACCAGCAGGCACAATCCAGGAGCAGGAATAGTACATGTTCCAGGATCAGGATTAGTACATGTTCCAGGATCACCAGCAGGCACATTCCAAGATCAGGAATAGTACATGTTCCAGGATCACCAGCAGGCATGTTCCAGGATCAGGATTGGGACATGTTCCAGGATCACCAGCAGGCACGTTCCAGGATCAGGAATAGTACATGTTCCAGGATCACCAGCAGGCAAGTTCCAGGATCAGGATTAGTAGTACATGTTCCAGGGTCAGGGGTAATGCGTGTTACAGGATGGTTGCATGAAAAGGTTGACTTTGCAATAAAACATTTGTTGTCCTTTCAAAATTCCAATTAAAGCACAAAAAAATGAAATAAATAAATAAAGGGGTTGCGTGGCGGCATTGTGCATTCATTATAATTTTTTGGCAGTGTTTGCAATGTTCTCTGTGTAAGTTACAGCCCGGCAGTTTTCAGGTCATACAGCCATGTGTACATTTCAGGACCGAGAAAGTGATTTAATTAAACCTTTCATTAGGAGCTAAAACAACATTGCAGAGAAGGCAGAAGGCCCGGAGGAAACGCTAATAATGATTCATTACTAAAACAGCTGTTGGCGTTTGGAGCCAGTCATTTGCCTGGCACAGCCAATCGCTTTGCTTCATCTTACAGCGCTTTAATATTTCATGGCTTCCGATCTGCGTTTGATCCTGCGCTGCGGGCAAACACGTTTTTCGTTGTTGTCGCTCTTTGATGTCTTCGGTGAGCCGTCGTCAATACGCGGTACACAGACTTCATTGTGAAGCGCGAGTATCAGGATGATATTTTGTGTCATGTTTCATTTTTATTTATTTTTTTAAATTGTGTCAAAATTCTAATTTGGGGTCTTAGGCTGCATTCACACCATCTAGTTTCCCAGACGCATGACAAAACGCATAGCAAAGCATATTTTGGTGTGCTTTTCAGGAACACGCATTTTGGAAACGCGCGAAAGACGTGGTTAGCGGCACTTCAAACGTGTTTATCAGATACGCGTTTTGTCGTCTGGAAAATGCGATTGGAAGCGCGGTAAGAAAACCTGTGAAGCGCGATGCCCATATAAGTGCAGGAGATTCTGTGCCATGTTTGTGGTTCATAGGGCAGCCAATTCAAGTGAATAAGCAGCCCTGTGTGCGTCACTCAAACATGCGCACAAAATGATGCCAAAAAAATGCACAGGTTTGAGCGTTCCCGCTACACTAGGTGTGAACGGATCTTCCAGTGAGGCTGCATTCACACTTGAAAGGATCAGAAGCTTCTTTGCCGTTCTTTTCACGCATGGGGCAGCCCATTCAAGTCAACGGGCCACCCTATGTGCTTTGTGCAAAAACGCGCCTAAAAAAATGCAGATGGGTTCCTACTATGCTCGGTGTGAATGGGGCCTTATAGCCAGAGGTGGGTTCCTGCTGCGCTCGGTGTGAATGGGGCCTTATAGCCAGAGGTGGGTTCCTGCTGCGCTCGGTGTGAATGGGGCCTTATAGTCAGAGGTGGGTTCCTGATATGCTCGGTGTGAATGGGGCCTTATAGCCAGAGGTGGGTTCCTACTATGCTCAGTGTGAATGGGGCCTTATAGTCAGAGGTGGGTTCCTGCTATGCTCGGTGTGAATGGGGCCTTATAGCCAGAGGTGGGTTCCTGCTGCGCTCGGTGTGAATGGGGCCTTATAGTCAGAGGTGGGTTCCTGCTATGCTCGGTGTGAATGGGGCCTTATAGTCAGAGGTGGGTTCCTGATATGCTCGGTGTGAATGGGGCCTTATAGTCAGAGGTGGGTTCCTGCTATGCTCGGTGTGAATGGGGCCTTATAGTCAGAGGTGGGTTCCTGCTATGCTCGGTGTGAATGGGGCCTCATAGCCAGAGATGGGTTCCTGCTATGCTCAGTGTGAATGGGGCCTTATAGCCAGAGGTGGGTTCCTGCTATGCTCGGTGTGAATGGGGCCTTATAGTCAGAGGTGGGTTCCTGCTATGCTCGGTGTGAATGGGGCCTTATAGCCAGAGGTGGGTTCCTGCTACGCTCGGTGTGAATGGGGCCTTATAGTCAGAGGTGGGTTCCTGCTATGCTCGGTGTGAATGGGGCCTTATAGCCAGAGGTGGGTTCCTGATATGCTCGGTGTGAATGGGGCCTTATAGCCAGAGGTGGGTTCCTGCTACGCTCGGTGTGAATGGGGCCTTATAGTCAGAGGTGGGTTCCTGCTATGCTCGGTGTGAATGGGGCCTTATAGCCAGAGGTGGGTTCCTGCTAAGCTCGGTGTGAATGGGGCCTTATAGCCAGAGGTGGGTTCCTGCTAAGCTCGGTGTGAATGGGGCCTCATAGCCAGAGATGGGTTCCTGCTATGCTCAGTGTGAATGGGGCCTTATAGCCAGAGGTGGGTTCCTGCTATGCTCGGTGTGAATGGGGCCTTATAGTCAGAGGTGGGTTCCTGCTATGCTCGGTGTGAATGGGGCCTTATAGCCAGAGGTGGGTTCCTGCTACGCTCGGTGTGAATGGGGCCTTATAGTCAGAGGTGGGTTCCTGCTATGCTCGGTGTGAATGGGGCCTTATAGCCAGAGGTGGGTTCCTGATATGCTCGGTGTGAATGGGGCCTTATAGCCAGAGGTGGGTTCCTGCTACGCTCGGTGTGAATGGGGCCTTATAGTCAGAGGTGGGTTCCTGCTACGCTCGGTGTGAATGGGGCCTTATAGTCAGAGGTGGGTTCCTGCTAAGCTCGGTGTGAATGGGGCCTTATAGCCAGAGGTGGGTTCCTGCTAAGCTCGGTGTGAATGGGGCCTTATAGTCAGAGGTGGGTTCCTGCTAAGCTCGGTGTGAATGGGGCCTTATAGTCAGAGGTGGGTTCCTGCTAAGCTCGGTGTGAATGGGGCCTTATAGTCAGAGGTGGGTTCCTGCTACGCTCGGTGTGAATGGGGCCTTATAGTCAGAGGTGGGTTCCTGCTATGCTCGGTGTGAATGGGGCCTTATAGCCAGAGGTGGGTTCCTGCTAAGCTCGGTGTGAATGGGGCCTTATAGTCAGAGGTGGGTTCCTGCTAAGCTCGGTGTGAATGGGGCCTTATAGTCAGAGGTGGGTTCCTGCTATGCTCGGTGTGAATGGGGCCTTATAGTCAGAGGTGGGTTCCTGCTAAGCTCGGTGTGAATGGGGCCTTATAGTCAGAGGTGGGTTCCTGCTATGCTCGGTGTGAATGGGGCCTTATAGTCAGAGGTGGGTTCCTGCTATGCTCGGTGTGAATGGGGCCTTATAGCCAGAGGTGGGTTCCTGCTATGCTCGGTGTGAATGGGGCCTTATAGCCAGAGATGGGTTCCTGCTATGCTCGGTGTGAATGGGGCCTTATAGTCAGAGGTGGGTTCCCGTTTCCTAACTGGTAACTGTAGGCAACAAGTTTGTAAGGATATCCTAAAAAGTTTGAACACTTCAGGCAAATTCAAATATTTTTTTCTTTGAAAGGGAACCCAAAGTGACGAAGGCTCCTCTCTCTCTCTTGCCAGGCTTTCACCACTTCTCCAGGTTGCAAAGATAGCCATAAAGAGGTATACACATGCCACGACCATGATGCTTTACATCATGACACAGCAAAATTGATCCCCACTGCCACGTTTGGTGGGCCATGAACATCGCCCTTCCAAGAGAATGGGACCACCAAGCAACCACCACTGGAACCGAGTGTAATGGGCAAGGTTGTGGTACGGTGGGTGGCGCAGGCTTTTACGGGTAAAACAGGTTGTGGGTGGGAAACGTCATACCTTCTCATGACTATCAAACCCCCTCTGTGGATCGCTCTCTACAAGGGTGAGAAGACCTTAGATAGTCGTCCACATATGCCTTTGGTTTCCATTTAAGTGCACTGGTAACCCCAAATCCTGGGCTTCTGTGGCATACCCATGTCTGCCCGGTTCTCCTGGATAATGGCTCGTGCCGTTCCTCATCCATACTAGGCCATGGCCATGTTGGGTGACCTCTCTGTCCAGTAATGATGCCAGAGAGATGGGAGTGTTTGGGTCAGACTGCTGTCCAGGAGAGGCGATTGACAATTAGAATACTGAAACATCTCAGGATTTGGGAGGGTACCGGGGGGCTTATTAGGTAAACTAAATTCCTAAATGTGGAAACCTACTGTAGATGTGCCTCCTTTTCCATTAAAACTTCCCCCTAAACTTTTCTGGTGTACTTCATACTGATAGTACAGCTGGCAGAAAATGGAATCCAAGGTTAGCTCCACTTTTATAAATACAGTCCAGTGTGTGGAAAAAATGTAGTGGTGTTATACATACTTTATACTGAATTTGTTTTTTTTAATTCTCTTTTAGAGCCAGCAGGTGGCACTGTAGTCTCTTTTCCACATTCTCCAGACTCTCAGTTTGCATCTTTGATGTAAAATCCATTGTGTACAGAGGTCATCAGCTGAAGCTGAGCTGTAGATAAATAAGTGAATTAGAGAAAGAACTCATTGCAATGCCTTGTCCTATATTGGCTGGCTCAGTCGCAGAGCCAGCAGGTGGAGCTGTGGTCTATTTTTTTACATTTTCAAGACTCTCAGTTTGCCTCTTTGATGTAAGTCAATAATAAACACCAGCTCAAAATAAGCTTTAGACAAACAAGTGAATTAAAACAGCAACTCGTTACAATGACTTGTCTCCTATAAGTTGGCTCTGTCACAGCAGGTGGAGCCGTGGTCTCTTTTTCAGGTTTTCCAGACTCTCAGTTTGCTTCTTTGATGAAAAATCCATTGTTTACAGAGGTCATCAGCTAAAGCTGAGCTTGAATTAGAGCAATGACTTGTCCCCTATTGACAATTACTTGTCCCCTATAGGCTGGCTCAGTCACAAAGCCAGCAGGTGGAGCTGTGGTCTCTTTTTTACATTTTCAAGACTCTCAGTTTGATTCTTTGATGTAAAAGCCATTGTTTACAGAGGTCATAAGCTAAAGCTGAGCTTTATATAGACATGTGAATTAGAGCAATGACTCCTTGCAATGACTCATCCCCTATTGGCTGGCTCAGTTACAGAGCCAGCAGGTGGAGCCATGGTCTCTTTTCCAGGTTTTCCAGACTCACAGTTTGCTTCTTTAATGTAAAAGTCAATGATCACAGAGGTCATCAGCTCACAATAAGCTTTAGACAAACAAGTGAATTAGAGCAGAAACTCGTTACAATGACTCGCCCCCTATAAGCTGGCTCAGTCACAAAGCCAGCAGGTGGAGCCGTGGTCTCTTTTTCAGGTTTTCCAGACTCTCAGTTTGCTTCTTTGACTAAAAATCCATTGTTTACAGAGGTCACCAGCTAAAGCTGAGCTTTAGATAACCACGTGAATTAGAGCAATGCCTCGACCCCTATTGGCAATTACTTGTTCCCTATAGGCTGGCTCGGTCACACAGCCAGCAGGTGGAGCTGTGGTCTCTTTTTCAGGTTTTCCAGACTCTCAGTTTGCCTCTTTGATGTAAAATCCATTGTTTCAGCTGGATGAATTGTGGCTGGGGGCGTCGTTCTGTAGTCTTCATAGTAAACCCGCAGTACTTTGTCTTCATAATGCTACACCAAGGACTCCATATAAAGCTCGGATTATTATAAAGTGCGTCTGTTTCCATCTGATTTCTGTATTTACATACAGAATTCCAAAAGACGATTAATTATCCCCGAAGTTTTGTGCCTGTAGCAGGAAATACAACATTTCCATTCAATGTGGTCCTTCCCACTATCCACACAATTAATGAGCAATTTTCCCCTCAGCTGTTGGGAATTTTGATTGGTAACCTGCAGCGCAGGAGCTGCCAGACCTGACAGATGACAGCGGATTTTATTGGAATTTCCTGATGATTGTTAGTTGGAAATGATTAAAATTGTCCTTTAAGCAGCTTTTGGCAGCACTTAGTGAAATCTGCCCTTTAGGTTCAGGAATTTCATTTTACGGCAATTTTCTGCAAAACCTCCCTTACCCTTCAGAGCAGAATAAACTTCATGGCCTGACGAAAGTATCTATTACTGGAGGAACGGGACTCAGCCAGGCATAGAAGATTTTACCTCCCATTTAACTCCCTAAATAATGGAGGAAATGGTGCGTGGCGCCCCATATGCCGGCTGCAGCTCGCCGCATTCGATGGAGATTTGGAATTTTTCCGTTTGGTTTCTGTACATAAAATATTCAGCAGAGAATTCATCAGCCGGATTCCTTTCCGTGACCTTCAGATGTCTTTCCTTGAAGGATGTTCAGGACCCCCATGGACCTACCTACCCCTACCTACCCCTAGGCCGGTCCTCACCGATTGTATATGTGATGAAGTGTGATAGGGGTAGCAATGGAGAGCCTGTCTGTTGGATTTGGTTTTTTTGGCATACTTGCCTCAGCAGAAGCACTGAAGCCGTCTAAATCCTTCTCCCAGCAGCTCAGCTCTCTCCTCCCCCCTCCCTGCAGTGATGCAGCAGCTCTGCTTCCCCTATCAAGGGGTGGGCAGGAGAGGCGTGGCCATGGGAAGGTGTTCACCGCAGGGCGAGGTGCACTTCCCTCACCACACACACATTCTGTATGGCCACGCATGCACAGTGCACACTCCATGCTATCCATAGCAAATCAGGGCGGAGAAGAGGGAGGTACGCCCTTTCTATGTCAGCATCAGTGGGGAAGGCAGGTCCGGCCCTTACCCTGAGAGCTGGACAAACCCAATACTTCCCAGCAGCTCAGCTCCTCCTCATATTAGTGAGTCTGCTCACCTTGTTCCTCTTCCTAGCAGTGACTCAGCATCTCTGCTCCTCCTCCCAGCAGTTGCTCTGCTTTCTTCTCCCAGGAGTGACTTGTAGCTCAGCTCCCCTGCTCCACCCTCCAAGCAATGAATCAGTAGCTCAGCTTCCATTGCTCTCCCCTTTCAACAGCAAACTCAGCCGCTCAGCTTCCCTTGTTCTGATCTCCCAGCAGTGACTCAGTAGCTCAGCTCCCTCTGCTCCCCCTCCCAGCAGTGACACAGTAGCTCTGCTCCCTCTCCCAGCAGTGACTCAGTAGCTCAGCTCCCTCCTCCCAGCAGATATGGATGAGTGAGTTTGGGGTGGAGGAACTTGACTGGCCTGCACAGAGTCCTGACCCCAACCCAATAGAACACCTTTGGGGTGAATTTGAGCGGGGACTGTGAGCCATGCCTTCTCATCCAACATCAGTGCCAGACCTCACAAATGCTCTTCTGGAAGAATAATCAAACATTCCCATAGACATATATTATTAAAGTTCATGTGTGTGTGTAAAGGCAGACGTCCCAATACTTTTGGCAATCTAGTGTAGTTCTGGCGACTCCCAGAGATTTCCCTCACTTTGCAGGGATTCCCTTTCTCATCCCGTTTTTCCTATTAGACAGGTGAAGGGAAATCTCCCCAAAGGGGACACAGAGAGCAAAAGATAAAACAAGTTTTGCCTTCAGTTCTACTTTAACCACTTAAGGACCGCCTCACGCCGATGTACGTCGGCAGAATGGCACGGCTGGGCACAATCACATAGATGTACGTTGCTTTTTAAGTGCCCAGCCGTGGGTCGGGAGCGTGCCACCAGCGGAGCGCTCCCGACTCGGTCCTGAGCTCTGTGACTGGGGCCGCGGGACCAGCGGACCCGATCGCCGCTGGTGTCCCGCGATCGGGTCATAGAGCTGAAGAACGAGGAGAGGTCTGTGCTTCCCTGTGTGGCTGTCACGATCGTCTCTTCCCTTTTATAGGCAAAGACGATCCGTGCCGTCACATGGCAGGCCACGCCCTCCTACAATAAATAAACACATAACACCTACACTGCCCCCTAGTGGTTAACTCCTTCACTGCCAGTGTCATTTACACAGGAATCAGTGCATTTAAATAGCAGTGATTGCTGCATAAATGCCAATGGTACCAAAAATGTGTCAAAAATGTCTGACGTGTCCGCCGTAATGTCGCAGTCACAATAAACATCGCTGATCGCCGCCATTACTAGTAAAAACAAAAAATATTAATAAAAATGCTATAAAACTATCCCCTATTTTGTAAACGCTATAACTTTTGCGCAAACCAATCAATAATCGCTTATTGCAATTTTTTTTACCAAAAATATGTAGAAGAATACGTATCGGCCTAAACTGAGGGAAAAAAAAGTTTTTTTTAATATATTTTTTGGGGGATATTTATTATAGCAAAAAGTAAAAAATAATGTGTTTTTTTCAAAATTGTCGCTCTATTTTTGTTTATAGCGCAAAAAGAGGTGATCAAATACCACCAAAAGAAAAGCTCTATTTGTGAGGAATATAATTTTGTTTGGGAGCCGCGTCGGACGACCGCGTAATTGTCAGTTAAAGCGACGCAGTGCCGAATCGCAAAAAATGGTCTGGTCCTTTGGCTGCAAATTGGTCCGGGGCTTAAGTGGTTAAGGAATGCCAATCGTGCCACGTTTAAGTCCATTTTTTTTGTTTTTGTTTTCAAATAGCAATTTTTATTGATTTGTATCAAAAGTAAAAAAGCAGTAGAGAAATGTACAGGGAACACAAGAAGAATGTTCACAATCGGCATCCACATGAGTATAAAAGCCATATTCACCAAACATACCGATTGGTACCGAGGATCAGGACCGCTGATAGAAATCATGGGGCCCTGGGCCTGTACAGCGTACCTGATGGGGGGCCCCCTTCAGCTGCACCCCTGGTCCCTCCTTCAGCCCCACCTCAGACTCCACCCCTGGCCCCTCCCCAGACCCTGCCTTGAAACGGTCTCTGCAGCACATTACGTCATTGGCGGCATGGGTGGCACTGTCTCTGCAGGCAGCACATGCACATGTGCTACTTGCAGACAGTGGCACCCATGCCGCCAAAGCCATATTGTGCTGCAGACAGTGCCACCTATGCTATAATGTGCTGCAGACAGTGCCACCCATAACACTGATGCCATAGCGCATGTGCTGCCTTCCCGAAAGTGTCACCCATGCCGCCAATGCCATATTGTGCTGCAGACAGTGCCACCTATGCTATAATGTGCTGCAGACAGTGCCACCCATAACACTGATGCCATAGCGCATGTGCTGCCTTCCCGAAAGTGTCACCCATGCCGCCAATGCCATATTGTGCTGCAGACAGTGCCACCTATGCTATAATGTGCTGCAGACAGTGCCACCCATAACACTGATGCCATAGCGCATGTGCTGCCTTCCCGAAAGTGTCACCCATGCCGCCAATGCCATATTGTGCTTCAGACAGTGCCACCCATGCTATAATGTGCTGCAGACAGTGCCACCCATGACACTAATGCCATAGCGCATGTGCTGCCTTCCCGAAAGTGTCACCCATGCCGCCAATGCCATATTGTGCTGCAGATAGTTCCACCCATGCTGCCAATAATGCCATTGGCGGCATGGGGGGCACTGTCTGTGCAGGCAGCACATGTGTTATGGCATTAGCGTCATGGGTGGCACTGTCTGCAGCACATTATGGCATTGGCGGCATGGGTGGCACTGTCTGCAAGCAGCAAATGCTTTATGGCCCATAACGCATGTACTACCTGCAGACAGTGCCACCCATGCCGCCAATGCCATAATGTATAGATGCTGCTGCAGTAGTAATGGATCTGGGGTTGGTGGGGACGATGTTTGGTCATGGTGGCTGGAGGATTTTTATTTTTATTTTTTACATTAATTAGTTCTCTTTCCATGTTTCCCGGGCCCCCCTGCTGGTCGGGCCCGGTACAACAGGGTCAGTTGTACTGGCCTATCAGCGGCCCTGCCGAGGATGTTCCTGAGGCCGGCAAGATGGCACCAAATAGCGAGCCATGCGGCTCGTAATACATTTTTGATGAAGAGATATTATAACTTATAACCAATACCTGAAGAGAAAAAGAAACAGAAATGAAAAGAAGAGGAGAGAAGGAAAAATAGGTCATTTCCACTTTGATGTTCATTTGAACAATTTCAGCGCTTTGGTAGGATGAGATCGATCGATGAAATCTACAAGAAATGAGGTGAGCCCTCCCTGCTTCCTTCTTATTAATCTTGGTTGCTGTTAAAAAAAATAAAAATAAAAAATGTTTGATGGAACGGAAATCTATTTTGTTGGAAGGTTGCGCCTCCCGGGCTCCTCGAGGAGATACAATATCTCTGGCCGATCGCGATCGTTATCAGGTTCCCCACCCAACAATTCATTGTGCTGCGGATGGAACGCCGGGCGGCAGAAGCTCGCCGTGAAATTACAAAGGCTGCCTTTAATCTTCATTCAGGGGGCAGGGGAACAATCGTCTGATTTATGAAATAATATCTTCCTGTAAATATCTGGCGCACACTGGGTTTAATTTACACGTTGCTGCAGGGCGACGGCACCATTATGTGTGCAGGGAAAAGACTCTATTTGTGCGAAGCAACAGGAGACTTCAATCAATTTTGCTGGTGGATCTGCCAGGACAATGCAGAGCGCTTCCAGAAATGGCGTCTTGGGTGGATGGAGTCGGGAAGGACTCCCCATTTGTGGAATAATCTGCATACCATTATCTGTGACTGATATTCAGGTGCATCGCTATGAATTAATTCCACGGCATTCCTTATATGGAACATGTAAACCGGCGAGCTTCCTGTAACCTTCAAGCAGTCGCCAAGGTCATGGAAAGGGGAGAGAAAAACTTTTAGCAACGACTCCTCTCCCTTAATGGTGTATTTCCAAAAATCTACATGGCTGTCTGCCCATCAAAACTGCATGTACATTATTCTGTGCGAATAGGGCAAAATCGAATGTTGTCAGGCTATGTCCTCTGCAATTCGAAGGTGTGAATGTGTAAAGTACCAAATTATGACCGCTAGATGGTGCTGATGAGCTTACTTATATGCTATGATAGTAGGCGCCATCTAGTGGCCATAATGCAGTATTTTCCGTCTTATGGAGGCTGCATTGCTAGAATAGAGGAGAGACAGGAGGCGTGGGTCCCTAGACAGCGGAGTAGGAGAACTCTTCTCTTGCAGGGAACATTCAAGGGCAATATTTTGCTTGCGTTAGGCAAGGATTCAGCACCTCAGAGAGGGAAATCAAATGTATTATTCTTGGAGTTCGCACCGTCCAGGGTGCTGAAACAGCACTGACTGTATTTATTCAAATAATGCAAAGCTGTTCATCCATCAAAACTGCATGTGCATTCGTTCTGTACAAATGGGACCATGTTGA